>NW_026126534.1:0-87073 GCF_943737965.1 Phodopus roborovskii | reverse complement strand
TGAAAGGTGGAATAACAGGATGGAGGGAACAGACTCCTGGGTGACAAGGACAGCAGCCCAGTTCCCGTACATATCGGGGAAATGGATTGTGAGATGTGCCGTGATTTCCCATCACCCATGACACAGCCAGAACCATTGGGGAAGGGGGACCCTGAACTGAAAATGCCCCATTAGGCTGTCCATGAGCAAGCCTATGCTGCATTTCCTTATTGATGATTGATGTGTGAGAGATCAGCCCATTAGTGGTGGTGTCATCCCTGACCAGGTGTCTGGTGCTATAAAGAGACGTGATGGCTACAGAAAACCCCATTTTATACCAGGCACTCATTCTGCATTTCTAGAAGATAAGTGCAGAGCAATTCTGAAACCTTACACCCCTTGTCCCCTCCCTGGAATGATGTAACTGCTGTGAGATAATTAACTGCCTGCTCTGGGTTTATAGAAATGCATTTATCGCTGTACCAGGGAGAGAGACAGTTACTCACTAGCTGGGGGAGGGGAGGGGTAAAGCAGTTTCAGGCAGCTGCAAATTCCACAGAGATGAGGTAATCGTGGTCTCCACCTTAAAAACCCTTCTCTTAGCCCTTCCGGGTGGCACACCTTTGATTCAACTGCAAAGACTGTTGTCCTGTTAGCAGTATTAGTAAGTTTATCTAATAGTTATAATTTGGAGTGAGTTTGTGGTATATTCAGTGGTTTCGAACTCTGTTTCCTGGGCTGTGATGTGAAGTAGAAAATTAAAATAAATGCTTTCCTCCCCAAGTTGCTTTTGACCATGATGGTTTTTTTTTGTTGTTGTTGTTGTTGTTTTGTTTTGTTTTTTTGTTTGTTTTGATTTTTCCCAAGCAAATAGCAGACGACACAAGAGAATTAAAGCTGTCTGAAGACAAAGCTGGAGATGTGCTCATCCCCAAAAGAGGTAGAGACATGGCACTCAGTGAGAGAGAGCAGACCCTGACCTGGGATGGAGGGAACATCAGGAAGGAAGGAAGAAAAGCAAGAGATAATGGCGAGGTAAGAGAAGCAGCCAGACAGCTGCTTTAATGAGTGAGGAATCCAGATAATCAGTTTGACAAATAGCTCCTCAGACACTTAGATGATCTCTTCAAGGTGTGGATCTTGGGACCAGAGAGCTGGCTCAGCAATTAAGGGTACTTACTGTCCTTGCAGAGAACCTGAGTTTGATTCCAAACACAACATGGCAGCTCATAACTGTAATTCCAGTTCCAGGGGATCTGGTTGCCCTCTTCTAGCCTTCATGGACAGTGCACACAGTGGTGTGTATACATACATGGAGCCAAAGTGCTCATACATGAAACATAATGTTTTAAATTAAGCTATTATGCTGGGTTAAAAACATTTCTGAAAATATTTGGTTTCATTTCTCACTGTGCAGTGCTAATAAATTTTTTATTTACATTATGTATGAAACTCTGTAAATTGATTCACTTCAAGGAATGTAAGCTTAGTCTCCTGTACAGCCTAGGATAAAGGCAGTGTCCTTTACCTCAAGACCCTGCTGGATAAGATGTAGGAGATTTGAATAATGCAGTTAGGACCTTAATTTAGGAGTTGAGTTTAATTGAGGGTAAGTGATTAACATTAATTAGGATTGTAAATTTTGTTCTATACTAAAGAACTGGCATTTCCACTGTATCTCTTTCTGTCTCCCTGCACATCTGTAAACATCAAAAGAGGTTATTGTCTGCAAGCACAGTCCTAGGCAGTGAGAATGAAAGCCACACTCTCTGATCATTTTCCAGTTAAACCAGAAAGAGATGATTTAAAAATGACTCCTCATGTACAGTCACTGTGAGAAAACAATATGGTAGTTCCTCAGAAAACAGGGAAATTATTTATCTCAAGATCCCTCTATACCCTATTGGGCATATACCAAAAAGATTCCCCACTCCTACCAGAGACATTTGTTCAATATGTTTATGGCAGCTTTATTTATAATAGCCAGAACCTGGAAACAACCTAGCTGTCCCTCAACGGAATGGATAAACAAAATACAGTGCATTTACACAATGGAGTATTACTTAGCTATTTTTTAAAATGCCATCATGACATTTTCAGGCAAATGAATGGAACCAGAAAAAAAAAACATTCTGAGTGAGGTAACCCAGACCCAAAAAAAGACATTTTATGTATTCACTCATAAGTGAATATTAGCTGTAAGGGATAACCATGCTACAATCCACAGACCCAGACAGGCCAGATAGCAAGGAGGGCCCAAGGGGGAGACACATGGTTCTCCTTGGAAGGGGAAATAGATTTTGTGGGTAGACTGGGGACAGGTAGGGATAGGAACAGGAAGGGTTAGGTGGGGATGGAAGGGATGAAGGGAGAAAGTACTGGGAGAGATGGCTGGAATTGGTGTGTGTGTGTGTGTGTGTGTGTGTGTGTGTGTGTGTGTGTGCAGTGGAAACTCCCTGGAGTCTATGAAGGTGATCCTAGTGAGGGCTCCTAGTAAGGGAGGATAGGAATCTTGAACTGTTTATCTTCTGTAACCAGGCAACTTCCAGTGGCGAGACTGGGGAAATCAACCTGGCCACAGAACCTCAGGTTTATAATCTGCTCTGCCTGAGGCAATGGTGGTGCACAATTTGTGGGAGTGATCCAATTTGAGGTCCATGCCAGCAATGAGAGGGAGCCTGTGATACTGCCTCGATGAACAGGAACTGGAGGCGGATAGTCTAGAGACCTAGGATAGAACCATACACTACTGGCAAAAATAAATGAATAAATAAAAAATTAAAAAAATCAGTGAACTGACTCCTAATGATGTTCTGCTATATATAGATTGGTGCCTAGAGGCTGCCTCCTGTAGCTGATGGGAGCAGATGGAGAGACCCACCGCCAAACATTAGGCAGAGAGAGAGAGAGAGAGAGAGAGAGAGAGAGGAGGCAGAGCCCAATAGGGAGGTCTTCGCTGTGCTCCTCCCCCTCGGGCTTGGGGAACCCTGTGGAGGAGGGAAAGGAGGGGTTGTGGCAGCCAGAGGGGTTGAGGACACCTGGAGAGCACAACCTGTTGCATCAAGTAAACAGGGCTCATGGGGACTCACAGAGACTGAAGCAGCAATCCCGAGCCTGCATGGTCTGTGCTAGGCCCTCTGCATACATGCTATGGTGTTTTGGGGTGGCCGTGACTCTTCTGCCTGCTCTTGGGACCCTTTTCCTCCTCCTGGGTTACCTCACCCAGCACTGACGTGAGGGCTTGTGTCTGATCTTACTGAATCTTGCTGTGCTGCGTTTGGTTGATGTCCTGGGGCGACCTGCTCTCTTCTGGGGGGAGACAGGTGGGGAGGGACCTGAGGGGATGGGAGGAGAAAGTGGAGAGGGAGAAGCTGTGGTCGGGATATGTTGTATGATAGAAGAACAAACAAAACATTTTAAAAATGGCCCTTCCCTGAATGAAGAACAAACTTGTGACTGTTAAAAATTAAGCAGCTTCCTTAATATCTGGGTCACAAGGATTAATAACAACATTTACCACAAAACAAAACAAAACAAAAAACCTAAGGATGCAGGCAAAGTTTCAGTCAGAGGAAAATTTACAATAAAAAATACAAATAGAAAAATTATTTCACTTTTTTTTAGAGAGGATCTTACTATGTATCCCAGACTGGCTTATGATTTTTTTTTTTTTCCTTTTTCATTTTATATATCTGCATGCGTATTAGTGTTTTGCCTATATGTATGTCTGTGCACCACATATGTACCTGGTGCTCCTGTGGAGGACAGAAGAGGGTGCTGCATCCCTTGGGACTGGAATTATAGACAGTTGTGAACCTCGATGTAGGAACTGGGAATTGAACCCAGTCCTCTGCAAGAACAACCAGTGCTATTAACTGGTGAGATGTCTCTCCAGCCCCCAAGTTTCTCTCTCTCCCTCCCTCTCTCTTTCATATTTTTATTTGTATGTTATTTTACCTGTATGTATGTTGTTTTACCTGCATGCTTGTTTGTGCACCATATGTGTGCATTGCCACTGGAGTCCAGAAGAGGGCATCAGATTTCCTGAAACTAGGGTTACAGATGGTTGTGTCACTATGTGGGTGCTGGGAATGGAACTCAGGTCTCTTAGAAGAGTAGCCAGTGCTCTTAGCCCCTGAGGCATCTCTCCATATCTGATTTCTAACTCTTGATCCATCTGCCTCAGCCTTCTGAGGCATGGACCACCAAATTAGCTCTGCTGAAGACATAGATGAGATTAAAGAAAGACGAGTAGAAAAAGATACACACAAAGCAACAGTAGGAACAAATTAATAAGTACAAAAACTTTCAGACTTAGAAAATGAAAACAATATAAAGACAAATGAATACATATGTGTATTGTGTGTGTGTGTGTGTGTGTGTGTGTGTGTGTGTTCTGTGAGACAGTTCAGTGGGTAAGAACCCTCACCACAGGCCTGAAAACTGAGTTGGATCCTGGGACTCACATTCAGGTGGATGAAGAGAACCAGCTCCACAAAAATTATGTTTCCTGACCGCTACTAACCATAGCGTGCGCATACACCCAATCATTTACAGCAGCAAATTTACAGTCAGGAATGAAAGGAATCAGTTTAGGAGGGCTGACAACTGTATCAGAGCTGACCAACAAACAACCAGAGAAAAGCCAGAATGACCGTCCACAGACATGACATATTTTGTAAGTGACTCCTTAATCTTTGCATAAAGTCTGAAAGTGGTCTCCTTTCAAATGCTGAGTCTTTACAGTTAATATTATTCTTTAATTTTAAGAAGGATTTATTACTTTTTATTTTGAGTGTATGAAATTTTTGCCTCCAAGTATGTCTGGTGTTAGTGGAAGCCAGAAGAGGGACATCAGATCTTCTGTAACAAATAGTTGTTAACTGTGATGTGGGTGCTGGGAACTGAACCTTGCTCCTCTGAAAGGGCAGCCAATGCATTTAACCACCATTGCTCTGGCCCCCTAATATTATCTAATATTATTCTTTATTGAGTTCTGGATTTTGTGGCCATTGTGTAGGGATTACCCCCCCCTTCCCATTTCCATCCCAGATCATTTTTGTGGGAATTAAGAAAAAGCCATTCATCTTGACCTACTTATTTGGGATAAAAAAAAAAAATCTTATCAAATCATCTTTAAACTTAAAACCATAAACAAAACAAAACAAAAAACCCTTTAGCACCTGCATGCAAACATAATTCTCCATGGCTCCACTGACAAGCAAAGACCATGTGGAACTCCACAGCCAGCAAGGACAGAACCTCAGTCCTACGAAGATATGAATGAATTTGGAGGCAAAGTTCCCCTCCCCCACCACCCTTGCCAGCACGTTCAGATAGGAGCCAAGAACTTGACTTCATTCGGCCCTTTTAAAATACTAAGTAAGCAAGCCAGTTGATTTATACCACATCCAGAATCCTGACTATGGAATCATGATGCAGGTAGACATCATCCTAGGCACTGAGTCCATGCTAGTTTTTTATGGTGGGGAAAGAAAACTAATAAATGCCCAGAAAAATAGACTCGGGTACCAGGGGGCTGGACAGAAGTCTCGGCTATTAGGAGCACTTGCTGTTCTTGCAGAGGACACAGGTTTGATTCTCAGCACCAACATGGCAGCTCACAGCTAGGTTCCCTTGGACTCTGCAGGCGCGCGCACACACACACACACACACACACACACACACACACACACACACACACACACACACACACACACACACACAGTAAGACAGAGATATGATAAAGGCAGTGTTGTCCTGGGACGGAACCCTGATTAACGTGTAAGATTTTGAAGATGTGGTGAGTCTTCAAGTCACACTCTTTCTTTATAGGACAGCAGCCCTGTTAGTGTCCATAAACATTTCTGCCTAACTGAGATCCAGGGAGACCCAGGTGGTAAGGGGATCCAGAACAGAAATCTGGACAGCAGCAGAGCTACCATGGTCCCAACATTATCTCCCCCAAATTCTTTCTTGGCATTGGGGTGTGGCTCAGGAGTAGGTTCTTGCCTAGAATCCCTCAGTGAGAGGCTGGGAGTGTGGCTCAGTAGCTGGCAGAGCATGCACAAACCCAGGGGTAATAACTAGCACCAAAAAGGAAAGTTTTACTTTCTTATTTCTCTGCATCATTCGGTATCCCCTTGGCATTTGTGAGGAGTTGGTTCCATGACTACCCTGAAATGCCGAAATCCCTTCTCTAACCACCCCCCAAACCCTTGCACGTAATGGTTTGGCGTTTGTATGTAACCTTTGTGCACACTCCCATGTTCTTTAAGCCCCTCTAGGTGACTTCTGTTGCCTAGTGCAATGTAAATGGCTGCTTAATACATTGCTTAGGGAACAATACAGAGGCAGTTTTGGGGAGAACATTTTTCTTCTTCCTTTTTTTTTTTTTTAATTCGAGATAGGGTTTCTCTGTATTGTTTCGGAGGTCATCCTGGAACTGGCTCTGTAGACCAGGCTGGCCTCGAACTCACAGAGATCCACCTGCTTCTGCCTCCTCAGTGCTGGGATTAAAAGCTCCAGGCTGGGGGGGAGAATATTTTTCATCCGCCGAATCCAGGGATGATTCCACATATACTCAGGGCCAGTATTTTGTTTTTATTTCAATTATCCCTTCCTTTTCTAAGGGCCACCGGGGACTTTGTAATATGCACACAGAATAGTGCAAAACTTGTACAATAGGCTCCCCAGTTACAGCCAGAGAAGCCCCAACTTCTGGCCCAAAGTGTTGACCTAGGCTGTGTTGGCCCAAGCCAGTGGGCTGCGGAGTAGCGATTGGTTCAGGCCTGATGGGTCTTTAGCCCAGTTTCCCCCTTGCATGGGGCTTTGAGGGTTGGGCACACTGCACTCTTGGCTAGGTGGGCTTTTTATGGCATGGCCAGAAGAGGTCTTAGTAGGGCGAGGCTCTTTATTTTTAGCCCCTTAAAGACTATAGCTGTGGCATTATCTCCAATGTCACTGACTAACAGGTCCAAGTCCACTTTTTTTCCCTTCTGTGCCCCTTTCTCCTTCTCTGACTCCCCCACCCCCCACTCTACCCCCTTGTGCTTTCAGTTCCACCTTGCTTGCTTCCCCTTCTTTCTCTGTGGAACGGAGTCCAGGGGCGCTCTCGGCTCTTAACTCTCCATCAGCTCTTCTGGAGCAGAGGATCCAGCTCTGCACTGATGCTGTTTGGCTCAGGGTGGCCAAAGGTTTGATCTCGGGGGTCCCAGTGAGCCTGGTTTAGCCTTTCTGCAGCTCCTTACTTCCCCCACCCCCTCGCTCAGTGTTCAGAAGCGCTCTGGGACCTACGTGCCTCCGGTCCCATTTATCACAGCGCTGTGGGCCTGACCTAGGCTGTTTTAAGTGTAAAAGCCCAGCTGGGCGGTTGAACGGCAGACCTCAGTCCCTGTCTCACCGTGTGCCACCGTCGGAAGTCGAACGAGGTGGCGCCGGGCGTTCTATAACCCGCCAGGGTAGGGCAATCCAGCCTGTTTTGCAGCCCGGGGCTAGCCAGCGCTGAGTCCCAGCAGGGGACTGATTGCTCCTCTCGCTCCCTAGCAGCAGCCCAAGCCAATCAGCGCGCATGCGCCGCTGAACAGCAGGCGGCAGCCACGGACGGAGGGCAGGGTGAGACTGAGAGGAGGTAGGTCTCCTGGGCAGCAGAGCTGCTGGCCTTGACAGCCCAGCTCCTGGGGGGGGGGGGGTGCACCGCAGATCCGGCTAGGGCAGCGCTCCCTCGCGGTCACGGGTTCGCAAGGCATCTGCTGCCATCTGGTGGCTGCGCTCCTGCAGCTGCGACATCAGGACTAGAAGGGCTTGCAGGCCCTGAGACATCCCTGCACCCAGAGCTTCCCCATTCACACCACACAGCCAGCGGTGTCCACGATGCCACCTATCGCCCTGTTCCGGATTTTCCTGGCAGAGGGGAGAAAGCAAGCATCCCCAAGAAGGGCCTTGTGCACAATGGTCAGTGCACAGAGATGTGAGGCAAATTTGGTATGTCCCAGCTAAGAAGCAGGAGGCAGGGCCTTTCACCTGGATGGATTCAGTTCAAGCCTCAGGTCAGAACACACTAACAGCAGACTGGGTGTTTTAGAGTCACTATTGCTGTGATGAAAAAACATGATCAAAAGCAAAGTGGGGAGAAGGGGTTTATTTGGCTTACATTTCCCCAGTGGTCGGTCACTGAAGGCATTCAGGACAGGAACTCAAGCAGGGCAGGATCCTGAAGGCAGAAGCTGATGTAGAGGCCATGGTGGGGGAGGGGTTGTGGCTTACTGGCTTGTTCCTCATGGCTTGCTCAACCTGCTTTCTTATAGAATCCAGGGCCAACAACAGCCCAAGGATGGTCCCACCCACAGTGGGCTGGGTTCTTCCCTATCACTAATAAAATGCCCTACAGTAGGACATCATAGCTGCGTTTTCTCAATCGAGGTTCTCCCCTTTCAGTTAACTTTAGCTTATGTCACGGTGACATGAAACACTGGGGTAGACTGCAAGTTAGGGGATGAAACACACACACACACACACACACACAGAGAGAGAGGGGGGGGAGGGAGGAAGAGAGGAGGAGTGTGCACTTGGTCATATCATGGGTTTTCTTTCTCCATCCTTAAATTACGGATACCAATGCTGGCTTCCACCCCCAGGTTGGGTAACTAATAATATGACTCTACGACGCTGAGGACAAATCTACCGGCTGTCCTGAGCCTCCCTAGGTCTTTCTTCCAACTGTAAGCTGATTTTCAACCAGTTTGCAAGCTCTCACAGCTCTGTCCAAACCTTGCGACTCTGCCTCCTGCCTTATAGATAAGGCTCATTCTCTGCCTCTAAACCCTCTCTCCAGGGTCATAGACTAGAAGGTCCAATGTAGAACAGATTGTTTTCTCTGACGCTTTTCAATGTGGCTGTACAGGGGCAACTGGCTCACCCCCACTAATAAGTCATGCTAGGAGGACTTAGGTGGTAGTGGAGCTTGCCACCAAGCCTGATGAGCTAAATTTGATACCCAGGGCCCAGATGATGGAAGGAGAGGAGAGACTTCCTTTTCTGACCCTCCACATATGCTGTGTGGCATGCACACAAACAATGAATTAAAAATATTAAAAAGATGATGGTAAATTGCAGGACGGTAAACAGCTATCAAAAAAGGACAGTCTTCAGGTGTGGTGGCACAGGCCTATGGTGCCAGCATCCAAGAGGCTAAGGCTGGAGGAGACAGAGATGCAAGCAGCCACTGTCCCAGAGACATGCGGGGCATGTGGATGCATTCAGTTCCAGCGGGCACACGGCTTCCAAGGCTTCTCAGCATGCAGCAGGAGAAGAGCTACAGAGCCAGGTGTGACAGCTAGGTGCGTCCTGGAGGAAGGGGGATGTCTGTCTCAGCCGCAGCAGTGCATAGTACTCAGGCTGTGAAACGCCGTCTCTGATTCAAAGGTATCAAATATTTGCTTAGCTGTTCAACATTTCTTCAAATAATATACTCACAACTAATTCATATCTAGACTCGACGTCTTCATCTCTCTCAAGCCTCCCTCCTGGATTAGCTGTCTTGTCTATTCTCGGAGAAGAATTGCCCTACATTCTAAAAATAGGCCTTGGAGCCTGGACACTGGCAATTACCATGAGAGAAGACTTTATTTATTTATCTTGAGAGATGTCCTCTGGGGACAGCTGCAGCCGAGCCTGGGGACACATTCATCAAACAGCTCAGGTACATTGCAGGAGGCTGAGACCACTGAGGTCTCGCTGCTTGCTGTCTTCCAAAAGAGGCTGTGCTATGTTCACAAGGGTGCCCTTTGCCATTTGCGCAGGGCAGGGCAGGGCAGGGCAGGGCAAAGTGTCTCAGAGACAAGATCCTCTCTCTTCCTCTTGGGGGGTAGAAGGCCAGGATGTCCCTGTTGCTTCCAGGACCTGGCAGAAATGGGTGCATGTAGGGGCTATGACTCCTAAAGTTAGAGCCCAGGGAACGCCTAACTTCTAGCTTTGCCCCCACCCCAGTCCCTTCTTGATACTCTCACAGTCCAGCTATCCAGAAAGCCGAAGGGAGCATTCACTTGGGGGGGGCGTATCTGCTTGTGGGGGAGGTGTTAAGAGCAGGTAGATAAGGGTGCAGAGGGGTATACAGGCCTCCTGCCTTCACCTGTGACCCTCCAGGTTGATTGATAACTGCCAGTCTACACAGATTCTGGCAGCTCTATTCCCCACCTGAAGTTCTACCCATGGCCTCCTGCATTACACAGAGGGAGCCAGGCAGCTCCATCTAGGGACCCATCACATGCCGGCCTCCTCTGTATCTACAGTGCTATCACTGAAGGAGGAGAGACTATGCCTTCCACCTTACCCTCCAGGCAGCCTCCTCCTCTGTGTTGCTCTTAATGAAACCAACCAGGAGTTCACTCCCAGATCCCAGGCTCTCTGAGCACCACCAAGCCCTTATGGCAAGCTCCTATTGTGTGCCCAGCTCCAGAGCTGATTCCTGTCTGTGCGCAGTCACTCCATCATTAACCAGTTAGTGCTGGTAGTTACTTCACCAGGGCTCTGGCATTGACCCCCACAGCCACAGAAGGCTAAGCCTTTACTATAGACAGAACTGTGTTTCGAGTTGTCACCTTCCTGCTCAGGTTCTCATCCAGCTGGTGTTAAACAAAGTTCGCCCAAATGAAGAATGTCTTCAGGAGGCATGTCCACTTGTGGGATAACTCCTAGTATCAGTTTTCACCCAGTTACAAAGAAATTTCTACTCTCCTAATCTCATATATTCAGTCAGCTAATGCAAAATGAAATTCCACGTGATTTTTTTTTTTTTTTTTTTTTTTTTATTATTTTTAAGTCCACTGGGCACATCGTGGCTGATCGGTGCTCTGACATTTTTCTTCCCTCATTAAGAAAGATGCCCCTGGTGAGTTACTTGTGCTTGGCTCAGAGCAGAAAATAAATATCGCTAGCACCCACTTTTCTGTGCTCTCTGGGTGTAATTAAGAAGGAGGCACCTGCAGAAGAGGGAGACAGGACTGAAAGCAGGTTGGCGGGCACTGTTCACAAGATCTCCTGCATGGGGTGGGGCAGGCAAGTCTCCAGAGGTCTATGGAGGTGAATCAGGGGGCACAGAACCTCCCACTTGCAGGAGTGGCTCAGTCCAGATCTGGGGAGAGCAGACGAAGCCTGCGGACAGTGCTGTTTCTCGGACAGAGTCTGTGGCTGAAACTTTAAGAACGGCAAGGAAACAAGGAGGTGGAAGACTCTACAGAATGCTCAGCTCACCATGCTCCTGCCTTGTCTTCTGATCCTTAACGGCTGGGTGGACTTTTAGCTTCCAGAGGTGGAATGCTTTCTTGTCTGTCCCATACTATCTGGCACAGGGCAGGGCTCTGAGGCAGTGAGTGAAATGCTTATTGTCGCCCATAGATAATGTCAAATGGTCTCCTGTGCAATGTTCAGTTTCAAATCTGAGGTGGGAGAGAGTAAAGAGGGAACTCAGTGAACTCCTTGACACTCAGCCTGCATGGGTTCATCCACAGAGGAGGAAGCAGCATTTTTGTGCTGAGAGTTCACCACAGATGTCCCTGTGTTATGCAAAATCAAGCTTTTGGCTTCTGTTCTTTTGACTTTTTCTTTCTGTCTTTCTTTCTTTCTTTCTTTCTTTCTTTCTTTCTTTTTTTTTCTTCCGAGACAGGGTTTCTCTGAGGCTGTCCTGGAACTAGCTCTTATAGACCAGGCTGGTCTTGAACTTAAAGAGATCTGCCTGCCTCTGCCTCCTGAGTGCCGCCACCACCGTCCGGCAAGCTTTTGTTCTTTAGGTCCTAAAAATAGGAAGTGAGTGATGGCTTCAAATTCCAGCCTTGGGATTCATCAGTGAGCATTGTGAGAAAATCCCTCAGCCTTCCCCCAGGCTAGCAACTTGGGGGATGGACACCCCGTTGGGAACCAGCAGTCTGCTGACCCCACCCCCTGATGGGCAGGATGCTCATGGCCATGTCTTATCTACTACATGACTTACCTGGCTGCTCAAGCTTTACCTGGCTGCCAGTAAAGTTACACATGCACAAGTTTCCCTTTTAAAGCAAGCAGGCTGAGCAAACCTCCCTCTTGCTCCTTCTCTCTCTCTCTCTCTCTCCCTCTTGCTCCTTCTCTCTCTCTTCTCTCTCTCTCCCCTGCTTTCGGTTGGCCACCAGCTACCCCTCTTTCTCTCCCCTCTGTCAAAAAACTCCACATGGGTGCTGAGTCTTGTGTTTGTGTTTCATAGGCAACAGCTGCAGCAAAAGAACAACACACCCTAAGTACTCAGGAGAGCTGCAGGGTCATATTGCCCTTGGACTAACAGTATTTATCTAGATGGTTGCTCCAGACCACAGGGGACAGGTTCACCAACACCACTGCAGCTCTTTACCTCTCTCAGAGCAGCTAGCAGCTACCTTATATCCTCTTTAGCAGAGTGTGGCCACCCTCCCCACCTTGGGCATTGCTGAGGTTCCAAAGAGCCTCAGTTAGGACTGAGGATGTTGCTAGGTGGTAGAGCACTTGCCTGGCGTGCACAGGGCCTGGGCTTCTATATTGAGCAGTGAAAAAACAAAACAAAGGTAAATCTGGTGATGGTGTGTGGAAACTGATAGGCACCAGTCAATACTCATGGAAATAGCAAATCATGTTGTTAACTTCTGGGAGATCTCTGGAAACACCTCACCACTCTCCCTTGGCAGGAGAAGAAACTTTGCAGTCTTGGGGATCCCTCTAGCTGGAGGATGAGGATCTCAGAAGGACAAATGGTGCCCTCAGAAGCTGACACATGGGCCCTCCCGGCCCCTCCTTCAGCAAAGTCTCAGCCAGCAGTAGACCCCCCCACCCTCTGTAGATATGGAGTTATTGGTTCACAGAAGCATCTCTGGTCTTCCCACCTGCAGCCTGCAAATTCGGGCTAGCACTGAGAATTCGAGAGGCCCCAGCAAGCTTAGAGTCCTGCGACCAGGAGCCAGTGTTTCAGTTCTGGAGCAAAGGCAATCATCAAATTAAATCATTCATTTCTGACCTGTCAGTCTCTGTAGATGAGCTGGGCCAGTCTGTTTGATTTTTTTTTTTTTTTTTTTTTCAATCTCCAGCCCAAATTCAACCCCTGACCCTCAACATTTACGATTAGCTTTTGGGGATTCCCTCACTCCATTTTAAACTTTCTTAATTTTTTTGCACTACCTCGACAAGGCTATCTTTTTGTTTGTTTGTTTGTTTGTTTGTTTGTTTGTTTCTCTGTGGTTTTGGAGGCTGTCCTGGAACTAGGTCTTGTAGGTCAGGCTGGTCTTGAACTCACAGAGATCTGCCTGCCTCTGCCTCCCGAGTGCTGGGATTAAAAGCCTGTGCCACCACCACCACCGGCCAAGGCTATCTTTTAATTTTTTTTTTTTTTTAAAGATTTTCTTGTAAGCAGTCATGTGGATGCTGGGGACACAATCAACATTCTCTAGAAGCTTAGTCAGTGCCCTTAACCACTGGATTATAAACTTCCTTTTATTTTGTGAAGTAGGGTTTCTCACTACATAGCCCTAGCTGGCCTTGAACTCACTCCTCCTGCTTCTGTCTCCAAGATGTTGGGATTTGGGACTTGTACCACCATACCTGGTTTGGAATTAACCCCTTTTATTTGAGAACACATGCTCCTCAAACCATAGCTCCATGCAGATATTATTCATACACTGCTGAGCCCCACAAAGATGCTCAGAGCCCTTCCTGAGGGCTGGACTTGCCTGATGGATGCTGTCTTTGGAGTCTGTTCCAGGTGGGCTGTTGGTTCCTTTCTTTCTTTCTTTCTTTCTTTCTTTCTTTCTTTCTTTCTTTCTTTCTTTCTTTCTTCCTTTCTTCCTTTCTTTCTTTTCTCCCTCTCTTTTCTTTTTAAAAGAAAACATCACCCACAACTTGCCTCTTCTCATTTCCCAAGCAGCAGGGGTCTGGCCCTTGAATTTGGAAGTCTTTTGCTGCTTGCTAGAAAGTGAGGTTTCTTTTTTTTTTTTTTTAAGAGCAGTGGAGAGCCAGGGCCAGGGAAGCAACCCAGGGCTGTAGCTCAGTTTCCAGGCTTTCAGGCCCTGCTCTGTGTTTCCTAAGTGGCTCCATCAGGCCCCTCTGCCTCCCTGTGCTTGGCGGTGAAAAGGCAAGAGTTCCAAACTGCTTCTTAACGTGGAACTCTCCGCGTGGGCTGAATAAATTCCAGACTGGCTATCCAGACTTTCGGGGTACAAAGTGCCAAGGGTATCATGGCATGGCTATACAGTGTCTCCCAAACTTGGCCCTACTGAGAAGTGATTGGATCCTGGGGGTTGTGACTTCCTCAATGTGTTAACCTGCTGATGAGCTCATAGCTGCTTGGGCTACTAGGTAGGAAGTAGGGACTACTTAGGAGAGGAAGCTCACTGGGCATATGTTTGAAAAGTTTATCTTGTTTCCACAACAGGTAGAGGGACAGAAATAATCACCCTGGTGCCTTCCTAAAGCAGAATCCAAGAGCCAAAAATCCTGCAGCTCTTTGAAGGTGGGGGATTGGAAGTGGGCATCTGCTCTGTTCTGCCATGAGGGAGGCAGGCTGTGATACCCTGGAGTCAAGGCCCTCCTTGAGGAGCCTGTCCTCCCTGATGGCTTGTACAGGGACTGGTGTGTGTGTGTGTGTGTGTGTGTGTGTGTGTGTGTGTGTGTGTGTGTGTGCTGGCTTGCAGTTTGTTTCTTTGTTTTGAGAAAGAATGTCGGCACACTGTCCTAGATCACTGACTAACCCTGGCTGGTCTCAAAATTGGAATCCTCCTGCCTTAGCTTCCCAAGAGTTTGAAACACCATATTTGTCTGTTGGTCATTTACAGAATCCTGACACAGGGATTTTTAATTGCCACTGGCTGGGCTGGAGAGATGGCTCAGTGGCTAAGAGCATTTGCTGTTCTTTCCAGAAGACCTGTGTTTGATTCCCAGCACCTACATGGTGGCTCACAATCATCTCTAACTTCAGTTCCAAAAATTCTGAAGCCCTCTTCTGACCTCCCATACTCACTGCAAGCATGTGTAGGGAGTCAGGATGTGAGAACTAGGATTGAGATGTGCAATAAGCTTGTTTCAAATTTAAATAAAAAAAACATTAAAAAAGTGTGAATGTGGTCTCACTTTCATCAATAAGTACAATCAATTAAAGGTTTACTGACCTTTTAAAATATTCATGTCAAGGACAGTCTCTCTCTGTCTCTTTCTCTCTCTCTCTCTTTCTCTCTCTTTCTCTTTCTCTCCCTCTCTGTTTTGTTTTCTTCCAGACAGGGTTTGTCTGTGTAGCCATTGCTCTCCTTGTACTGGGACAGCCACCTGCCTCTGCCTCCCAAGCTCTGGTTTACTTAGTACCTGTCAAGTAGTTGATTTACAATGACACATAGATTCATACACTCATAGGTGTTTGTACAATGTATTTTAGTCTCATAAACCTTTCTAAGCCATTAGGAATACAGTTATTTCCTTTTATGAACATAGTAATATTGACTTTGTGTCATGCCAAATGGACACTGCAGGGTTATAAATCATCACATCATAAGCTTAATCTGCACAGTGTTCTTTCTGCCCTCTAATGGTGCTCCAGTGCTCGCTTCCACATTGGCGCCTTCCCTGACATCATCAAGCCTCTTCAGTCTCTGGCAGACAGGATCCTTGGCATTAGCTCCTTGGCTGAGGGAAGGGCGGCAAAGTGGCCTCCTCTGTGAGGGTGTAGTCTGTTTCTAGTGGTCACTACAGTTGCTGTCTCCCCCTGGCTGCAGCAGTCTTTTTCCTGGTCAGGATAAATGAATATAGGAGGCAAGCTATCATGGAGAGGTCTCTGGGGTGAGTGTGGACTAGGGAGGCCCGAAATGCTCCTGAAATAGCAGAGGTAATTGCTGTAGAGGGTTTGTTTTTGTTTGTTTGTTTGGTTTTTTTGCTTATTTTTTGTTTGTTTGTTTTTAGTTTTTCATGACAGGGCTTTTCTCTTTGGCAGCCCTGCCCGACCTGAAACTCCTGGTGGCCTCTAACTCAAAGATCTGCCTACCTCTGCCTGTTGCCTCTTAATATTAAAGGCATCTGTCATAACCCTTCTTTATTTATTTTTAAGCAATGGCCTCATATGGTCCTGGCTCTCCTAGAGTCCGTTTATAATATTACTAGTCACATTGTGTAAAGATAACAGGATTTTACTTCTGTTTCAACTACAAAGCACTTTTACCAACTTCTTTAAGGATATTTTTAATATGAGTAAAATCAAAGAGTAGGTTTTCCTGGCCTTGGTTTCAGAACATTTGTTTGCTTGATTTTTCATTATTTTCCCCTCTGAAGACAAAATCTCCTTGTTTAGCCCAGACACTTACCATGTAGCCTAGGCTGAGCTCAGAAGTGTAATATTCCTGTCTCAGCTTCTGGCACGTTAGATTTTACAGGCCTCTCTCACTGCATCCAACTCAGAAAGCATCTTTGAGACTGGCAGCATTAGTGCTGGTCATTGTGACAAAAATCAAAAAGTGATTTTCATTGCTGTAGATCTGGGACCCAAGGGCCCAGCCCAGCATGCTCAGGTAGCCTGGGTTCTGTTAAGACACTGCCCTTAATTTCTGATGAGTGTTGTTTTAACTTAGAGTGTGGGTGAGGGAAAGCAGTAGTTTGTAAAATAGTGAGCACTCTGCAACTTTTTAAGCGAAAAAGAATTCTCAGAGGAACTTGGACAAACAGCCATACATCCCTGTTTAAGATATATAGCCTTTGTAGATCTTTGGGTGATTATTGTGGCCATTTTCAACTTAAGCATTAAGGTACATAGGATTTCCAGGTTGAGCCCAGATTGGTAACATCAGCATGGACACTAAATGTGTTTCGATTACAAACGCCTGCACCTTATTTAGCATCTATCAGATTGTGTTTGAGAAAGTGCCCATAATATGTGAACTCAATAATGTACACCCTACCTCTTTTTTTTGAGACAGAGTCTCCCTATCTATGTAAGCCTGTCTACCTGGGGACTGGCTATGTACATCAATTGGGTACAATCACACAAAGCTCCACCTGCCTCTATCTCATGAGTGCTGGGATTAAAACATTTTAAAAGATTGCTTGACAAAAATTGTACATGTTTATGGCATTTACAATGACACGTTGGGATTTATATATTATGAAATGGAAAAATCAGGCTAATTAATCCAATAAAGTCATATAATTGCTTTTGTGGTGAGACTTTTAAAATTTCACTGATTCTTTCAAGTATATGATGTTACTATGTCATATATTAGATTAAACATTTAATTTCCTTTAAAAAGTTAATTAGACAATAGTGGCCTAGGGGTTTATCTCAGTGAATGAGCACATATACATCCAGGCCCTGAGTTTTATTGTTAGAGCTGCAGGGAGTGTGTTTTGTGGTAGACAACAGAAAGTATGGGATTTATTTCTTGGGTTGTAGAATCAAAAGTAGCATGTCGTCTGTGGTTTCAGCGACACAGGCAAATTTTAGCCTCTTTTAGGTTATTAGTAATCTCTCTTTTTAAAAGAATTATTTTTACTTTATAAGTGGTTTTACTTTCTGTTTTCTGAGGCCCAGTTTCTCAGCTGTCCTGGGACTCTTTTTGTACACTGCACCGTCTGGAGTTCACAGAGATCAACCTGCCTTTCTGGGATGCTGCCAGTCTCAAAGATGCTTTCTGAGTTGGATGCAGTGAGATAGATCTGTAAATTCTCATGTGCCAGAATATAGATGTGTGCTACCCTGCCTGGACTTATAGTGTTTTGAGTGCATGTAGGTATGTGCATGATGTATGTATGTGTAGCTGGTTTCTGAAGAGGCCATAATGGGGCACCAGTCTTTAATAGATGGTTATCAGCCTTTCAATGTGTTCAATGTGTTTTTTAATCCTGATCCTCAATAAGAATAGCATGTTCTCTTAGCTGCTGAGCCATCTCTCCAGCCCAGTAATTAGGAATCTTTTAATGAACCCTTTTCAAATACCTAGCATAACTTTGGGTAACAGTCAGTGTATCTTGTGATTCTCAAAGTACAGTAGGATAGCAGCTTTGTGGAGATTAGTTAAGCTTGCTACCAGGAGTCATGTCATCAAGCTGTGGTTTCAAAGACTAAATAGCATTTTCATATAGGACCTTAAGAATAGGCTTCAGTTATTAAACTGATTTGAAAATCAGCTCTCTTGGGCTTACTTTCTAACTTCTGATTTTTTTATTTTTTATTTTCATGCATTGGTGTTTACCTGCATGTATATCTGTATGAGGATGTTTGTACCCTGAAAGTGAATTTACAGGCAATTGTGAACTGCCATGTGGGTGCAGAGAATTGAACCAAGACTTGTCCTTTTGAAGAACAGCATGTGCTCTTCACTGCTGACCATCCATCTACCACCTTACTTTTAAAGTTGTCATGTGTCTGTGTGTGTGCTCATGTGTGTACAGCTGCACATGGGTGAAGGTGTAAGGAGAGGGGTAGGAGTCGTTTCTGTTCATTCACTGTGTGTGTCCCTGGAATCGAAGCCCTGTCATCAGTGTTGGCAGCAAGCACATTTACCCACTGTCTTAGTTAGGGTTTCTATTGGTGTGAAGAAACACTATGACCCAAAGCAACTGGTGCAGGCAAGGATTTATTTCTCTTATATGCAGAATCACAGTCCATTGAGGGAAGCCAAGGCAGGAACTCTAACTGGGAAGTACTCCTCAGGCAGCAAGTGAGGCAGAGGCCATGGAGGAGTGATGCTTACTGATTTACCCTCATTTCTTGTTCATTCTGTTTCCTTACAGATCCTCGAACAAAAATCCCAGGAGTGGCATTAGCCACAACAGGCTGGGCACTCCAATATCAAAAAATACTTAAGAAAATGTACTGCATATTTCCCTTCAACCTGAACTTTTGGAGGCATTTTATTGATTGACATCTCACTTTCCCCTGCCCTTATGTAACTTGAACTCATGTCAAGGTGAGAGAAAACTAGCCAGTGCACCCACAGAACCATCTCGCTGCCATGATGTCATATATACAGAAACAAGGGTTGAAAGGTCTAATGTGACTCAAGGTCAGTATTCTGGCAGTGGATGTATATAGCTGTGGCAGTTCATTTCATGGCTGACCAGGAAAAACCGACTGGCAAGAACTATTTCTGGGCTGTAACCTTAAATGCCACTCCAAATTATTCACTCTGCCAAGAAGGCTGGACTTCTTGCAGGTACCCTGGCCTCCCAAATAGTACCACCAGATAGGAAACAAGTGCTCAAAGGCTGAGCTTGTTTTGCAGATTGCAGATTCAATTCATGTGTTCCATTAAGTGAACGAGATCCACTTGTCTAATGACTTCTGGTGACAGTGGGAATTACTCTCTTTTCTACTGGAGTTCCCTGTTATGAGGGCTTTCTCCCCCAAGCCTGGTCCCACAGCCGCGCCAGCCCCAAATAAGACTCAAAGACTATTAATTAGATATAAAGCTGTTGGTCTGTTACTAGCCTTTCTCATTGGCTAGCTCTGTTTTAAATATTAACCCATTTCTATCAATCTAAGTATTTCCTCCTGGTCTTATCCTACCGGAGAGAGAGAGGAGTTCTACCCTGTTTGATCCTACATGTTGAAACTCCTACTACCTCTGCCTGAAACCTCCTTGTCTCCTAGTCCTGCCTTTATTGCTTTCCTATTGGCCAGCAGTATTTTATTCATTAAGCAATAAGGGGAACATATTTACAGAATGATATCTCTCATCAATTTCCTGTCACCACTTACAAAATTACTTGTTAGAAAGGAATCATCTCCAAGTATGTAATTAGAACCAAAGGGGACATGAGAGTTATAATCTAAGTTTCATTACTCTTTTATTTCATTCGGTGTTCGAAAGATGTATACACACATACATACATGTTCTGGAGTCTGTGCAGTGACAGGATTATAAGAGATCACTACCAGTCCAATTCTGGTACATTTCAATGAATACATGGATGTGTGAGAGGAAGGTCATTTTTCTTTCCCACAAGACAGCTGGCCTGCAAGTTTTTCAATACACTTTGGATTCTGTTTTTTTTTTTTTTTTTTTTTTTTTTTTTTTTTTTTTTTTACCGATCTTGGAGTGTGGATTCTCCTGTGCTTGCTTCACATGATGACTTTGAGTACTCTGTAAGACAGCGCTGCTTAACAGATGATACCCAGCTTCATCTGTGCCCTGAAAAATACAAGACACAGATTATGAACTTTTTGGCTGTGATTTTGCACTTGATTCAAAGATTGGCCTCAGAACAGAGAGGACTGGTGAGCAGAGATGGAGGGATTTGATTGAGGAGAACATGGATACAGTGGCAGCAGTATCTGTCAGATTTGTTGGTTTAATGATTGTGTTTGGGTGTATGCATGTGTTGTCACCATGTCATGTATGTGGAGGTCAGAAGAGAACTTGTAATAGTTGCTTCTTTCTATCTCTCATTGAGTTTAAGATATTAAGCTCTGGTTGTCAGTCTTTGTGCCTAGCTCCCCTACCCACTCACTCATTGTGCTCTCTCCATTCTTTTAGTTTAGCAATGTCACCAGAAGCCATTTGTGAACAGAGTCTGACATCAGACCTTATTTCCCTCACTTTATTTTGTTATGCCCCACGATATTGTGGATGGAACCCAGGTTTCCCACTTGATGGGCAACAGATGTACTATTGAGATTGAGCTCTCCTGCAGCTCAATACTGGGCAGTCTACAATGCAAACCCTTCCTGCATTGAAGAAGTAGACACACTGGGAATAGAACTCGCATGCTGAGTCACATGCATTGCTTTGGTCAGGAGGTAATACCACATTTAATAGAGTCTTTTACACATATCATGCATGTCCTAAGGTCTCTTTTTCAAATGCAATTCCTTGGACTTTAAACCTGTGGAAGTCACTTTTCAGGCTGTCCTGAACGCATGTTGTCTACAAAAGAGCTTCAGGACATTTTTTTTCCTAGACTGTGTCTCATTATATAGTTCAGATTGTCCTGGAACTCACTATGTGTAGAACAGAATAGTCTTGAACTAAAGAGATCCACCTGCCTCTACCCCCTGAGTGCTGGCATTAAAAGTGTGAACCACAATACTAGGTTTTTTTTTTTTTAAGTCAATTTTTTTATGCATATAGAGTATTTTTTATTTAATTTTATATAACAAAGTCCAATTAAATGAAAACAAACATTTATACACAATATTTGGGAATTTGGGCGTCGTTCTTTCCAAACTACTTCCTGCTGGTAAGGGGCGCTGTCTTGGGGGATTCGAAGAAGATTCAGATATCCTAGCTGTAGTCTGTAGGGCTGTTTTGTCCAGCTGTTTGGAATGTAGGATCAGCTTGTACTCTGTTTCAGGCTGTCTGGCGTGATCAAACCACATTAGTCTGGAAGGAATCCACATCTTTTCATTTTCTGTGGAAACAAAAATAGAAATACTTTTCCCCAGTAACTTGTTCTTCAACTTAAATTTTGGAGTCAAAGCATTTTTTTTTTTTATTTTTATTATTTTACATGTCGATCCCAGTTCCCTCTCCCTCCCCCTCCCTCCCTCCCCCCCCAAGCCCTCCCTCCCTCCTTCCCTCCCTTTTGCCCTCTCTACCCTCTCCCATGCACTCTAAACACCCTCCCCTCCCAACCCCCCACCACAATACAATATGTAGGGGAATGCCATCCAGTTGGGGTCATGTAGATCTGACAGGTCCTGTGAAGTAGGGACTAGGGCTTCTGTCCTATCTCTAGAATAAGGCAGTTATCCCTCCATGGGGGATATGTTTGCAAAGTCCTTTTGTGCACCAGGGATACATCCTGGCTCCACTGTCTGAGGTCTCTTAGACTGCTCAGACCTTCTGGCTGAGACCCATATTCAGGGGGGTCCGAGTCAGACCCCTGTTGGCTTCCCAGCTATCAGTCTAGTGGCCCTTAGCTCCTCCTTGTTCAGGTAAGCTGTCTCTATGTACTTCTACCGCATGGTCTTGTCCTCTCCATCTGCTTCTGGGTTCTAGTTTGACTCAGTGTTTATGTATGGGTGTTTGCTCCTATTTTCAACAGGCATTAGTTGAGGACTCCATGGAGAAGTTAGTTGTTGATCTCACTCTCCGGGAAGGGCATTTATGATAGCCTTTCCACGGAAGCTGAGATTGTTAGTTGGGAGCAGTCTTGTAGTTCCCTCGACCTTTCTTTGTGTTCAACTTTATCTTCAAACCAATATTGGCTCCCTCTTTTATGTTCTCTCTCTCTGTCTCTGTCTCTCTCTCTCTTTCCTATTTTCCATTCCTAACCAGGCTCAATCCTCCTGGTCGCACATGCCTTCCCCTCTCCTCCCTCTCATTTTCTCCTACTTCTCTCTCCATTAGCTGTGCTCCCCCACTATACCTGAGGTCTGGGGGACTTGTCCCTTCCCAGTTCTGTGAGGGACTTTATATGAATCTCTTAGAATACAACTTGTATCCCTAGTTCCTCTGGTGATGTGAATTATAGGCTGGTGATCATTTGATCTAGGTCTAAAATCCATATATGAGTGAGTACATACTGTGTTCCTCTTTATGTGACTGGGTTACCTCATTCAGGATGGTTTCTTCAAGTGCCATCCACTTGCCTGCGAATTTCAAGATACCATTATTTTTTTCTGCAGAGTAGTATTCCATTGTGTAGATGTGCCACATCTTCATTAACCATTCTTCAATTGAAGGGCATCTAGGTTGCTTCCAGGTTCTTGCTATTACAAATAGTGCTGCTATGAACATAGTTGAACAGATGTCTTTGTTGCATTGATGTGAATCCTTTGGGTATATGCCTAAGAGGGGGATTGCCGGGTCCTGTGGTAAACTAATTCCCATTTTCCTGAGGAACCGCCATACTGATCTCCAAAGTGGCTGTATGAGTTTGCACTCCCACCAGCAGTGGAGGAGTGTTCCACTTTCTCCCCATCCTCTCCAACATAAGTCATCACTGGTATTTCTAATTTTAGCCATTCTGGCAGGGGTAAGATGGTATCTCAAAGTTGTTTTGATTTGCATTTCCCTGATAGCTAAGGATGTGGAGCATTTTCTTAAGTGTCTTTCAGCCTTTTTGATTTCCTCCATTGAGAATTCTTTCTTCAGTTCTGTACCCCATTTTTTAATAGGGTTATTTGGTGTTTTGTTGACTAGTTTCTTGAGTTCTTTGTATATTTTGGAGATCAGTCCTTTGTCGGATATAGGATTAGTGAAAATCTTTTCCCAGTCAGTGGGCTGCCGTTTGGTCTTGTCAACTGTGTCCTTTGCCTTACAGAAGCTTCTAAGTTTGAAGAGGTCCCATTTATTTATTGTTTCTTTCAGTGTCTGTGCCCCTGGAGTTATGTTCAAGAAGCGGTCTCCTATACCAATTTGTTCAAGGGTACCTCCTACTTTCTCTTCTAAGAGGTTCAATGTGGCTGGATTGATGTTGAGGTCTTTGATCCATTTGGACTTGAGTTTTGTGCATGGCGACAGACATGGGTCTATCTGCAGTCTTCTACACACCCTCATCCAATTGTGCCAGCACCATTTGTTGAAGATGCTGTCTTTGCCCCATTGTATAATTTTAGCTGTTTTGTCGAAAATCAGGTGTTCATAGGTGCGTGGATTAATATCAGGATTTTCAATTCGATTCCATTGGTCTACCTGTCTATTTTTATGCCAATACCAGGCTGTTTTCAGAACTATAGCTCTGTAGTAGAGCTTAAAGTCAGGAATGGTGATGCCTCCTGATGTTCTTTTATTGTATAGGGTTGTTTTGGCTATCCTGGGTCTTTTGTTTTTCCATATAAAGTTGATTATTATCCTTTCAAGGTCGGTGAAGAATTGTGGTGGGATTTTAATGGGGATTGCATTGAATCTGTAGATTGCTTTTGGTAAGATTGCCATTTTTACTATGTTTATCCTACCTATCCAAGAGCATGGGAGGTCTTTCCATTTTCTGGTATCTTCTTTAATTTCTTTCTTTAGAGTCACAAAGTTCTTATTATATAGATCTTTTACTTGTTTGGTATGCATTACACCAAGATACTTTATGTTGCTTGTGGCTATTGTAAAGGGTGATGTTTCTCTGATTTCTTTCTCTGCCTCTTTGTCGTCTGAAAAAAATAGGGCTACTGATTTTTTTGAGTTTATCTTGTATCCTGCTAGTTTGCTGAAGGTGTTTATCAGCTGTAGGAGTTCCCTGGTAGAGTTTATTGGGTCGCTTATGTAAACTATCATATCATCTGCAAATAGAGACAGTTTGACTTCTTCCTTTCCAATTTTGATCCCCTTGATCTCCTTTTGTTGTCTTATAGCATTAGCTAGAACTTCTAGTACGATATTGAAGAGATATGGAGAGAGAGGACAGCCTTGTCTTGTTCCTGATTTTAGAGGAATTGGCTTAAGTTTCTCTCCATTCAGTTTGATGTTGGCAGTTGGTTTGCTGTATATTGCTCTTATTATGATTAGGTGTGTTCCTGTTATCCCTGACCTCTCTAATACCTTTATCATGAAAGGGTGTTGAATTTTATCGAAGGCTTTTTCTGCATCTAGGGAGATAATCATATGGTTTTTCTTTTTCAGTTTGTTTACATGGTGGATCACGTTGATAGATTTTCGTATGTTAAACCATCCCTGCAATCCAGGTATGAAGCCTACTTGATCATGGTGGATGATTTCTCTGATGTATTTTTGAATTCGGTTTGCCATTATTTTATTGAGTATTTTTGCATCGATGTTCATCAGGGATATTGGTCTGTAGTTTTCTTTCTTAGTTGTGTCTTTGTGAGGTTTGGGTACCAAAGTTATTGTGGCCTCATAAAAAGAGATTGGCAATAAACCTTCTGTTTCTATCTTGTGGAACAGTTTGAGGAGTAGTGGTATTAGTTCTTCCTTGAATGTCTGGTAGAATTCTGCACTGAATCCATCTGGCCCTGGACTTTTTTTCGTTGGAAGGCTTTCGATGACTGCTTCTATTTCATTTCGGGTTATAGGTCTATTTAAGTTGTTTGTCTGTTCTTGATTTAATTTTGGTAAGTGATAGTTATCCAGAAACTTGTCCATTTCCTTTGAATTTTCAATTTTTGTGGAATACAGATTTTCGAAGTATGACCTGAAAATTGTCTGGATTTCCTCTGTGTCTGTTGTTATGTTCCCCATTTCGTTTCTGATTTTGTTAATTTGCATGTTCTGTCTCTGCTTTTTCGTTAATTTGGATAAAGGTTTATCAATCTTGTTAATTTTCTCAAAAAACCAACTCTTTGTTGCATTGATTTTTTGTATTGTTTTCCTGGTTTCTATTTTGTTGATTTCAGCCCTCAAGTTGATTATTTCCTGGCGTCTGCTCCTGCGGGGTGAATTTGCTTCTCTCTGTTCTAAGGTTTTCAGTTGTGCTGTTAATTCATTTATGTGACTATCCTCTGTTTTCTTCATATGGGCACTTAGTGCAATGAACTTCCCTCGTAGCACTGCTTTCAAGGTGTCCCATAAGTTCGGGTATGTTGTATCCTCATTCTCGTTGAATATTAGAAAGTCTTTAATTTCTTTCTTTATTTCTTCTTTGACCCAGGAGTGGTGCAATTGCACATTGTTAAGTTTCCATGAGTTTGCAGGTTTTCTGCTATTTGTATTGTTGTTGAATTCCAATTTTAAAGCATGGTGGTCCGATAAGATACAGGGGACTATTTCTATTCTCTTGTATCTGTTGAGGTTTGTTATGTCTCCTAGTATGTGGTCGATTTTAGAGAAGGTTCCATGTGGAGCAGAGAAGAAGGTATATTCTTTTGTCTTTGGATGGAATGTTCTATAGATGTCTGTTAGCCCCAGTTGAGACATAACTTCTGTTAATTCTTTTGTTTCTTTGTTGAGTTTCTGATCTGTGGTCCTGTCTAGTGTTGAGAGTGGTGTATTGAAGTCTCCCACTATAAGTGTGTGAGGTTTTATATGAGCTTTGAGTTTTAGTAGTGTTTCTTTTACGAATGTGGGTGGCTTTGTATTAGGGGCATAGATGTTCAGAATTGAGACTTTGTGTTGATGGATTTCTCCTGAGATGAATATGAAATGACCGTCTTCATCTCTTTTGACTAGTTTTGGTTTGAAGTCTAACTTGTTAGATATTAGGATAGCTACGCCTGCTTGCTTCTTATTTCCATTTGATTGGAAAATCTTTTCCCAACCCTTTACCCTGAGGTAATGTCTATCTTTGGAGCTAAGATGTGTTTCTTGTATGCAGCAGAAGGATGGATTCTGTCTTCGTATCCATTCTGTTAATCTGTGTCTTTTTATAGGTGAGTTAAGACCATTAATGTTGAGGGTGAGTAAGGACCATTGATTGTTGATGGTTGTTTGATTTAGGTTTGTTGTTGGCAGTGGTATTGTGAATATATTTGTTCTGCTTCACCCTAGGTTTCTGGTGTAGTTGGATTATCTGTTGCCTACATTTTTGTGGGCGTAGTTACCTTCCTTGGGTTGGAATTTTCCTTCCAATACTTTCTGTAGGGCTGGATTTGTAGATACATATTGGGAAAATCTGGTTTTGTCATTGAGTATCTTGTTCTCTCCATCTATATTGACTGAGAGTTTTGCTGGATATAGTAGCCTAGGCTGGCATCCGTGTTCTCTTAATACTTTTAGAACATCTATCCAGGACCTTCTGGCCTTGAGGGTTTCCATGGAGAAGTCAGGTGTAATTTTGATAGGTCTGCCTTTATATGTTACCTGTCCTTTTTCCTTCGCTGCTCTTAATATTCTTTCTTTATTCTGTATGCTAGGTGTTTTGATTATTATATGTCGAGGGTCTTTTTTCTTTGGTCCAGCCTATTTGGGGTTCGGTATGCTTCTTGTACTTTCATGGGCATGTCCTTCTTCAGATTTGGAAAGTTTTCCTCGATGATTTTGTTGAATATGTTTTCAGCACCTTTGAGCTGGGCTTCCTCACCTTCCTCTATGCCTATTATTCTTAGGTTTGGCCTTTTCATGGTGTCCCACATTTCCTGGATATTGTGTGTTAAGGATTTGTTGGATTTATGGTTTTCTTTGGTCGATGAATCTATTTCTTCTAGTTTATCTTCTGAGCCTGAGATTCTCTCTTCCATCTCTTAAATTCTATTGGTTATGCTTGTGTCCGTGGTTTCCGATTTTTTGCCCAGCTTTTCAATTTCCAGCTTTCCTTCCATTTGTGTTGCCTTTATTTTCTCAATTTCGGTTTTCAAATCTTGAACCGTTTCCTTCACCTGGTTAATTGTTTTTTCTTGGCTTTCTGTACTTTCCTTAAGGAATTTGTTCATTTCTTCCACTTTTTTGTTTGTTTTTTCCTCTATTTCTTTAAGGGATTTTCTCATATCTTCTTTGAGGATCTCTATCATTTTTATGATGGTGATTTTTAAGTCGTACCCTTCTGCTTCCTCTGCTTTGTTGTTGTGTTCCATTCTAGTTGGTGTAGATTCCCTAGATTCTGGTGGTGTCATGTTTGTCTTTCTGTTGTTAGGTGTTCTCTTGTATTGCCTTCTTCCCATAGTTTCTTCCTTTAGGTGTTGGTGGTGTCTCTTCCCCTCTCTCTATGGTCCTTCCCAGATGGGCTTATGTGGATCAAAGATTCAATGTCTGTATCTCTGTGTGGTCCAAGCTCTCTAGGAGGCTTCTCTCTGGCCAATAGCCGGCAGAAGAGGACGAGGGCTGGACTGGAACTTGAGAAGGTTTTGCAGGGTAGTGGGGTCTCACTGGAAACTGGCGCTCTCCAGCTGAGACCTCGTTCTTTGGCAGGGGCCCGGATTTGTGGGTCAAGGATCTTGCCTGCAGGAACTCCAAGTGGACCCGCAGAGATAGGCGGATCTCTGGGAGGGGCCTGGGACTCCAGCAGAGGACTGGCGGCGGGGTCAGGGACCAAGCCGGTGGAAATTACAGGTGGTCCCACGTGGATAGTCAGGTCTCCTTTGTTCGGAGTTGCTCCGAGAGGTCTCCAGTAGGGTGGACTGTTGGCTCCACCCTCTGTCCCAGTGCTCAACCAGAGCGGCAGGACCGTAGGTGGGGTAGGGCACAGGGTCGGGGGGGGGTAGGCTGGAGGTTGGGATGGGTGGGGGTGTATCAGAGCTCCAAGGGTGCTCTCAAAGGGGACCGGAGACAGGAGCAGCAGGATCAGGGGCCAATCCAGGGAGTTCAGGCGGGGGAGGGGGAAAAGAGGTTGAAGGGGACAGGCAGCCCCGATTGGGCCCAGACTCACCTCTGGCCAATAGCCTGCAGAAGAGGACGAGGGCTGGGCTGGAACTTGAGAAGGTTTTGCAGGGTAGTGGGATCTCACTGGAAACTGGCCCTCTCCAGCTGAGACCTCGTTCTTTGGCAGGGGCCCGGATTTGGGGGTCAAGGATCTTGCCTCTTTTTAGTCAATTTTTAAAATTACCTGGTGTCTTTGAGTTGACCCGACTGAGTGAAATTGTGATTTTGGTTTCTGTGATAGGCTCACATAAATTGAATCTCTTTGGCTTTGGTAGTCATTCCTGAGAAACCAGAGAAGTTTCCAAGGGGTCTCACTATAGGATGAAAGGGGGGCATGCACTCAGTTCATATTTGTTTTTTTTTTCCTTTGTTTTTTTGTTTTGTTTTTTATTTTATTTAATTTTATATAACAAAGTCCAATTAAATGGAAACAAACATTTATACACAATATTTGGGAATTTGGGCGTCGTTCTTTCCAAACTACTTCCTGCTGGTAAGGGGTGCTGTCTTGGGGGGATTCAAAGAAGATTCAGATATCCTGCCTGTAGTCTGTAGGGCTGTTTTGTCCAGCTGTTTTGAATGTAGGATTAGCTTGTACTCTGTTTCATGCTGTCTGGCGTGATCAAACCACATTAGTCTGGAAGGAATCCACATCTTTTCATTTTCTGTGGAAACAAAAATAGAAATCCTTTTCCCCAGTAACTTGTCCTTCAACTTACATTTTGGAGTCAAAGCATTTTTTTAATTTAATTTATTATTTTACATGTCGATCCCAGTTCCCTCTCCTTTCCTCCCTTCCTCCCTCCCTCCCCCCAGCCCTCCCTCTCTCCTTCCCTCCCTTTTACCCTCTCTGCCCTCTCACATGCACTCTAAACACCCTCCCCTCCCATCCACCCACCCCAATTCCATATGTAGGGGAATGCCATCCAGTTGGGGTCATGTAGATCTGACAGGTCCTGTGAAGTAGGGACTAGGGATTCTCTCCTGTCTCTAGATTAAGGCAGTTTTCCCTCCATGGGGGATATGTTTGCAAAGTCCTTTTGTGCACCAGGGATACATTCTGGCTCCACTGTCGGAGGTCTCTTAGACTGCTCAGTCCTTCTGGCTGAGACCCATATTCAGGGGGGCCTGAGTCATTCCCATGCTGGATCCCCAGCTATCAGTCTAGTGGCGGTTAGCTCCTTCTTGTTCAGGTAAGCTGTCTCTATGTGCTTCTGCCATAGACACTATGGTCTTGTCCTCTCCATCTGCTTCTGGGTTCTAGTTCGACTCAGTGTTTATGTATGGGTGTTTGCTCCTATTTTCAACAGGCATTAGTTGAGGGCTCCATGGAGAGGTTAGTTGTTGATCTCACTCTCCAGGAAGGGCATTTATGATAGCCTTTCCACAGAAACTGAGATTGTTAGTTGGGAGCAGTCTTGTAGTTCTCTCGACCTTTATTTGTGTTCAATTTTATCTTCAAACCAATATTGGCTCCCTCTTTTATGTTCTCTCTCTCTCTCTCTCTCTCTCTCTCTCTCTCTCTCTCTCTCTCTTCCTATCTTCTATTCCTAACCAGGCTCAATCTTCCTTGTCGCACAGGTTTTCCTTTCCTCCCCCCTCATTTTCTCCTACTTCTCTCTCCATTCGCTGTCCTCCCCCACTTCACCTGAGCTCTGGGGGACTTGTCCCTTCCCAGTTCTGGGAGGGACTTTATATGAATCTCTTAGAATACACCTAGTATCCTAGTTCCTCTGGTGGTGTGAATTATAGGCTGGTGATCATTTGATCTAGGTCTAAAATCCATATATGAGTGAGTACATACTGTGTTCCTCCTTTTGTGACTGGGTTACCTCATTCAGGATGGTTTCTTCAAGTGCCATCCACTTGCCTGCGAATTTCAAGATACCATTATTTTTTTCTGCAGAGTAGTATTCCATTGTGTAGATGTGCCACATCTTCTTAACCATTCTTCAATTGAGGGGCATCTAGGTTGCTTCCAGGTTCTTGCTGTTACAAATAGTGCTGCTATGAAAATAGTTGAACAGATGTCTTTGTTGCATTGATGTGAATCCTTTGGATATATGCCTAAGAGGGGGATTGCTGGGTGCTGTAGTAAACTAATTCCTATTTTCCTGAGGAGATTTGTTTTTCCTAGACTGTGTCTCATTATATAGTTCAGATTGTCCTGGAACTCACTATGTGTAGAACAGAATAGTCATGAACTCAAAGAGATCCACCTGCCTCTACCCCCTGAGTGCTGGCATTAGAAGTGTGAACCACAATACAAGGTTTTTTTTTTTTTAGTCAATTTTTTGAAATTACCTGGTGTCTTTCTTTGAGTTGACCCTACTGAGTGAAATTGTGATTTCGGTTTCTGTGATAGGATCACAGAAATTTGAATCTCTTTGGCTTTGGTAGTCATTCCTGAGACACCAGAGAAGTTTCCAAGGGTCTCACTATAGGCTGCAAGGGGGCATGCACTCAGTTCATATTTGTATCCCCATTTCTGAGAAGCTCAGTTTCAGAGAAGTAGATGCTGGCTGCAGACCTCACATTTCCCTGTGCATCCTTTCTTGCTGGCTCATAATATTGGCAAGTTAGAGAGAGAATGGAGTAGAAGCAAAAACTAAAGATAGCTGGTGTTGCTTGCGTCCTGACACCTAGCTGGAATGAAGACAGATAGCCCCCCCCCCTTCAGGTTCAGAAGATCAGGAGCTACTTTAGTCTACCTCTGTTCAGGGAAGAGGCCTCAGAAAAGCTGCTTGGACAGTTTATAAGGCACATGCTTTCTGAGAGGCAGGGGTATTTTTAGATTCTCCTACATCCCCTGTCCTTTAATATGGAACATGCAACCTACAATATAACAAGGGGTATAGAAGAACATATCCAAAAGCAATATAGATGAAAATGTAGAGATGCAGGAACCTTCATGCTAAACTAAGAGAAGACAGTACCATGAGAGGCAGGATACTGCAGGTTAGACCAGGATGGGACAAGCTATGAGACACAGGAATCCGCAGATTGGACAAAGGGAGAACAGAATAATCAGATGAAGGAAACTGCAGTCTAGACCAGGAGGAGACAGAACCATAAAATGTAGGAAACATCAGGTTAGATCAGGAGAAGACAGAACTGTGGATGCCCTAGCTTTCTGAACTGGAATAGAGTCCCATAAGATTCTATGACAGACACTTCAAACTATTTAGAGGAAAAAATGACTCAGTGCATGAAGACATGATCCTCAAAATGGGCCAAAACCATGGTCTTTGTTCTCACTGGGAGCCACAAATATAAAGGAAGCACATGATGACTGCTGAGCATATATCTACCCCAGGGTCAATGCAAACAACCTGCTTAGTTGTCAAATAAGCAGTGGTTTGTGAGATTAACCCTAGCAACTTTCAATGTACTAGGAATGTGTTCTATCACAAGCTCACTTCCTTCTCTCCTTTTTGCGGGGTATTTGGAGGCCTTGCATCACCAAGCCTAGAAACAATTATCTTCTGGCAATTCTGAAATCTTTCCCTGTAGATGTTGCACATGGAAGTTGCCACCTCTGAGTAATACTAGCCATCACAGCTTCAAGGGTCTTAAGGATGATACTTTAGTACACCACTATAGGGCAGGGTAGAATCAGAAATGACACAGGGATTGGTTCATTCTTCCTGAGTCAAGGAGTGTCTTTCTATCATGCCTGTTAAAATCAGGATTACCCACTATTTCTTAGCATCAAAGCTGGTTCTTGTGAGAAGGAGATGTGGGACTTCAGATCAGAGATATTTCTGTGTCAATACTTCAGCTGAATTTTGATTTAATGCCTCAACAGAACCAGATGGCTTGAATGAGACATAGGGTAAAAGGAGAGAGAAAGGCGAAGAGATATGGTTATAGATAATATTCAATAATTTGTGGCTGCTCAAGAGAGTGGAAAGACAGTAGGCAAGACATCCCAGAGGACAGGATGTACATATAGATTTTAGTGAGTGCAGCACAGGGCTGCCCTTATGAACAAGGCACTCTGGCTTTGTCTTGGCACTCTGGCTTTTTCTTATCCATTTGTTACTTATTTTTGGTATTGCTTTTCCTATTTTTTGAAAGAATTTTAATCCTGCTCTCCTGTTATTTTCTGGGAGGGGCATTCATATCTGCAGAGTGTCTGTGCACTACACATGACATATGTGTTCACTAAAGTGCATTATATGTGACCACATATTCAGGAATTTAAGTTGCCAGCATCGTTTTCCTGTAGCATGTAGGATTCAGAGAGATGGAGCTGAAATCCCTTAAGGATATTGTTACTAATTGAGATTCTCATCTCCTTTGGCACATAGTATATATATGATTAAAGATGGTGGTTTTTGTTCAGTATGATCCCTCCACATTTCAACCCCAAATAAACACAGAGACACTATATTAATTATAAAGTGTGGCTGATGGGTAAGACTTTTTATTGGCTAGCTCTTTCTTAATTACTAACCAATAACTACTAAGTATTTCTCTATAGTTTTATCTTACCAGAGATTGCCAGGTACCTCCCACCTTCCAATCTCTCTAAATGCTTCCCTCTGTCTCCTTCCTCCTTCCTCCTACAGCTGTGCCTATACCCCCTGCCTGGCTATTGCCCAATCAGGGGTTTATTCATCAACCAAGAGAGCAACATATGTATAGAAGGATATCTACCATTGTATGTTGGTATTTATTGGTGCCAGCTCAATGTAATTTCTGTATCCTCTCCTCAGCACCATAAGAGACTTGTTCTTGTAAGAGGGTCTTAAGGCAGGGATGTGCTGTGCTGGTTTGTGTGGTGTGTGTGTGTGTGTGTGTGTGTGTGTGTGTGTGTGTGTGTGCAGACAGCATTTGTGAAGGAGTAAAGTAATGACTGAGCAGTTGGGCTATGTCCTGTCTGTCCTCCACAGGAATAGGCAAGACAATGATGCATACAAAACACCTATACACATAAAGTAAAAAATAAATAATATTCTATCCACCAGGAACAGACGCTTGGGAAACACAATCTTAAAATAATGTCATTTACCATACCATCATATGAAATATTTAATAAGTTTAGTAACAAAATATATTCTAGACTTAATCTTAAAAATCAGAAAATTCTGATAAGAGAAATCAGAGAGGAGCTAAGTAACCTGAACAGCTAGCTGTCACAAAGGCTGATACATGCCACATTATTAAAATTTCTGTCCTTCTCAACTTAAGTGCTACATCCATCAAATATCAACTTTAATACTGGTTAACTCTAAAATATGTGGGAAGTAGAATCACCAATAACAATTCAAAAACCAGCAAAGAAGGGCCAGAGAGCCATCTCAGCTATTAAGAACACTTTCTGCTCTTGCAGAGGACCAGTGTTCAATTCCCAACACTCACACAGAAGCTGTCTGTAACTTTAGTTCCAGGGGATCCAACACATACAACTCATACATATAAAATTTAAAAATAAAATACACTTTTTTAAATGAAAGAAAAAAGTCTGAGTGGGAGATGCACACTTACTTTTCCTCTAAAGCTGTAGTTAAGTTTCTCATACTGGTCAATGAATAAAGCATTGTTGGCCAATAGGAAAGGAAGATAGGAGGGGCTAGGAGAGAAGAAGGAAATAGGAAGTAGAGAGAAGAGCCAAGATGGAGAGTCTGGAGAAAGCAGTATGCTGGCTGGCACCCCGATAAGAGAAATACATAGATCAGCAGAAATGGGTTAATACTTAAGATAGAGCTAGTGTGTGAGCATGTGGAGGTTAGCCGATAACTTGCAGGAGTCAATTTTCTCCTCCAGCACAGGTTCCAAGGATCATTCTCAGGTCTTCAGAATTGGTGGCAAGTGCTTTGACTTGCTATGGTATCTTAAATGACATTGACCCCTCCCATAGTCTCATTGCTTAGAATACTTGTTCCCAGTTGGCCACAGTTTTGGGGAGGTTATGAAACTAATAGGGACAAGGCTATAGAGAGAAAGTATATCATGTGGGTGGGCTTTGAAAATTTACAAATTTCCCCATTCCACCTTGGTGTCTGCTTGCTATGTGAGGGTATAGTGTGGTCTCTCAGCCTCATGCTCCAGCCATTGGCTGCCACTCAGCCTCTGCCATTATGGTTCTCTTTCTCTGGAAATGTAAGCGAAAATGAGTTTTCTTCTTCTCCTTGCTTTTGGTCATGGTCAGAGCAAGATCATTTGTTTTTTGGCCTACTGGGTTCCATCGCTTTGTAGTCAGAGTCCTCCTAGTCATCCAGTATGAAGATCTCAACACATCACAGTCCTTACAAGCTAAGCTTAGCCATCTCTCCTCAGTGGGCTGTTTAGAGAGACAATTAATTGTGAAGAGTAGAGAAAGGAGATGTGTTCTGTGTGACACACTGTGCAGAGAAACAGAGGTCCATTCACACTCAATCCCACAGTCCAGGAGTCCTGAAGTGAGGTTGATATTTAAATGGAGGGTAAGAGGCAAGGATACCTAAGCAGTCCTGGCCAAGAGTCCCACCCATCATTGACTCCTCATTAGCTCATTTTGGATCCTCTTATAAGGTGGTCACATATGTTTTTGGAAATGTGTAAAATATCTTTTCAGGAGGCCTCTTCTGGTTGGTTGAGGCTTTGGCCTTTCCTTCCTTCAAGATCAGACTCTGAGGAGATTCCACTTGCTTCAAGTATTTTGTTTCAATAATCACTAGGCAAATGGAGTGACATACATGGCTGTCTTTGTACCTTCTTGGCTCCTGCCAGGATGGCGAAAAACATCAAAGTGGTTTCTTCATAGAATTCTTATGAATTCAACTGGGTGATTCATCTAATTTTGCCTGAGACAAGTGAGATGTGGGCTGAGTACCTATCCCTTATCAAGCTGCAGTGGCTGCATGGGGATATTCACCCAGGCCTGTGCTTTGCCACACTCACCTTGCAGTCTGGTGCTGGTGGAGATCCTATCTCTACTAGCCCACCTCTGCTTCCCAGTGCCTCTCAGTCCTTCAGAGAGCATCAGTTTACACAGCTTGGAGAGCATTTTGTGGTTTTGATCATCAAAGAATTGGTGTGTGTATATGTGTGTGTGTGTGTGTGTGTGTGTGAGTGTGTGTATCTGTGAGTGTGTGTGTGTGTGTTAGTGTGTAATGGTTTAATATGCTAGAATTTCAAATATATAGCACCATTTGTGTTGAGCTAGGAGTGGGGGTGTCATAGATACATTAGAAATGTTCATTCTGGACATTTCCTATGGAAAAGAGAGGGGGAAACACAATAAAATAACACATAGTTTTTCCTTGTTTAAAGTCTCTCCTCACATGCTGTAAACATAAAGTTCCTCTTGTTTCCTCCTTGGGATATTCCTTAACAACCTTGAGTCAGCAGGGGTCAGCACTTCCTTCTTTCTTTCTTTGTTTTTTGAGACAGAGTTTCTCTATTCTGTAACTCTCTCTGTACACCAGGCTGGCCTTGAACTCACTGAGACCTACTTGCTTCTATCTACTGAGTGTTGGTCAGCATTTCCTTCTTTTCCATAGCTACTGGGCAGAATTTCTGTAACTGGAGTCTCCTTCCCACAAACCATAAGAAACAGAACTATGAATAAATATGATAACCAAATCAATGAAGTCAATGGCAAACGTACAAAAAAAACCTCCTCAAACAATACATTCCTTCCAAACAATGTTCCACTTCCACTCTTGCACACCAAAAGTAATCAAGGAAACCCAACAAAAGGAAACACAGAGTGGGCAGAGATATTTTCACATGAAATCAAGGGCAAAATAGCTTGCCAAATCTTTCAAAGCAGGGCTCATACTTGTGATCTGAGTAATAAGGAGACAGACAAGAGGGTCATGAGCTTGAGGCTACTCTACTTGACTTGTGTCAAGAAAACCAAACTAATGAATCAAAGAAACCAAAACTTCTTTCCAAAGAAAGCATCAAAGGAAGTAAGATTGCATGGGGCAAGAGAGATGGCGAGTGGTAAAGAGCTGTGGTCGCTGTTCCAGAGCACCTAGGTTAGATTCCCACCACCCACAGGTTAACAACCATCTGTAATCCAGTTCTAGGGGCTCTAATGCCTGCTTTTGGCCTATTCAGGCACTAAGCTTGCATATGGTTTGTGTGTGTGTGTGTGTGTGTGTGTGTGTGTGTGTGTGTGTGTGTGTGTGTGTGTGTGTGTGTGTATACTGGCTTAACAAAAAGAAAACCTGGGGAGAACACTCACATATACATTTTAATTACCAAAGTGTAGAAAAATGGGTGAAGTTATTCAGTTTTGTTACTGGGGAAGTTGAGTATCATGGTTGGTTAGATTGTCAACACAATGTAGTTATTTGGGAAAAGGAACTTGAATTGAGAAAATACCTCCATCTGGTCTGTAGGAAAGTTTGCTGGGCATTTTCTTGGTTAATGATTGATGGGGGCAAGCCCAGCCCACAATGGTTGTGGTCATCCCTAGGATGGTGGTCCTGGATTCTATAAAAAAGGAGGCTGAGAAGCAATCATGAGTGAACCAGTAAGCCACACCCCTCCACAGCTTCTTCTTCAGCTTCTGTCTCCATGTTCCTGCTAGACTCTATGCCCTGACTTTCCTTAGTAGTATGGCCAGAGAAATTAAACCTTTCTTTCCCAGATTGGTCTTTTATCACAGCAATAGAAATCCTAACTAAGACACTGTGACTTCCACATTGGAGTCTTTAGTATTGTTAGTAAAGAATTTAGAAATAGACCCAGAAGGGAGCTTGAGGACAATTTTAATGCAGTTTGAAATGAAAACAACAGGGCAGGCAAGCTGTAAATCATGTCATCTCCCTGGTGAAGGGGAAATAGAGGAGGAAGAAAGAGAGCCATACTGTTTGTATGCAGTGACATGGGAAATAAACAGCTACATGGGGATTGGGAGAAGGGATGGGGATTTTAAGAAACAGAGTGAGAAAGCCCAATGTATCCAGGAAAGCATACTGTCTTAGTTTGGGTTTCTATTGCTGTGAAAAGAAACCATGACCACAGCAATTCTTAACAAGGTGGTAACTTACACTTTCAGAGGTTCACTCCAATATCACAATGACAAGGAGCATTGTGGGAAGCATGTGGCATGAAAGGAGACGTGGTATTGGGTACATCTTGGCTTGCAGGAAACAGGAAATTGACTGAGATGCACTGGGCAGTATCTTGAGCTTAGGAAGCAGCCCATAGTGACACACTTCCTCTAACAAGTCATACCCACTCCAACAAAGTCACATCTCCTAAGAATGCTGCTCCATATGACCTTCAGACTACCTCACATGCCAAGGCAGTGGCCAGTACCAGAAAGAAAAGGAGATCAAAAAAGGAAGAAACAGGTATGTTTTTCTGAGTGCCTGCACTGAGAAAGAGTCCTGGGAAAGACAAGTCATTGCCTCACAGGGGAGGTCAGTTATCCTCTTTGTCAGTGCTGGGAGCTGAAACTAGTTCTATGGAAGAGCAGCCAGTGCTCTTAACAAGTGTGTCACCTATCGTGGTTTAATAAGAATCAGGATAAACAAATAGGCCAAACAGATGTTTATTCAGGGAGAAATAACTTACAAGCTAGACAGATGAACACCAGCAGCTTCCACTGGATGCTGTCCTCTCCAAGCAAGAGAACTCTCCCAGATTCCTCCTCAGACCTAGTTCCCCAGGTCACTTCCACCCCTGTCTCCACCCCCAATGGGCATGGTCAGTGCCACAGATGCTGACAAGGTGAATAGCTCACTACAGCCCCCTCCCCCCCAAAAAATAAATCTTATAGAAAGGGAAAGTAGAACCTTTCCTTCTTTGGTATTATAACTCTGCTGAATTCCCTAAATCCTTTTCTATAACCTTGACTGTCTAATGGGAGAGTGGCCACAAAGGGAACATCTCCTTGCTACAGCTTACCTAACCCTCATCCTTTGTCCCAGCCCATTTTAAACATCACCTGGAGAGCATTGTTTCTTGGCAGAGTGCCTTGGGCAAGGGTTTGGGTAGTATGGACAAATCCCATCTCTTCTAAGAGTTCTCTCCCACATAAATTAGTGGGGAGGCCAGTCAGGATATAGAGCTGGAAGTAACCTGAATGGTCTGCAACTCTCTAGTTAAACCAAACTGTTTTCTTAGACTATCACTATTTTGATGATGAAAACTGTGTGGCTGCTGAGCCAATTCTACCTGAGATAAAGCGACCATTTTTGTCAGTAAGGTTTGAATGAGCTCTTATATGACCCACAAAGCACGGTGCCTTTCTTTGATGAATGACACTTTCAATTTGCTCAAACAGTAATTTAACCTGATTATTATTAGTTCCAATGTATGGAACCATCTCTATAACTTGAAAAGCTCTGAAAACATAATGACTATCACTATATGAGTTAAATGAATCATTCATTCGAAGCTGAAAAACTATTGCAACAGTTCCTAATTCAACTATCTGAGCTGAATCTGAATCTGTCCGTACTACATATTTTTTCCCATCAATAAATAATATAAGCTGCTTTTCCATCAGAAGAACCATCAGTACATACTAACATAGCACTTTGAACAGGATTACCCCTTACAATTTTAGGGAATACCAAAGGATGCATTAATGCGTATTGCAGCAGTCTAGAGCTGGAAATAATTATCAATTTTTCCCAAAAACTGAGTAAAAGCAATTGTGCATGAATCACTGTTTTGAAATAACCAATCAACTTGCTTTTTGGTATAGAGAACATGGATTACATTTGGTTCCTTGCCAAAATATCTCCTAGACTCCATATGGCATTTTTGTACCACATAAGCTACTGCTTCAAAATAAGGATTTAACACTTTAGCTGGGGAAACAGGTAAATGCAACCATAACAATGATCCCTCTTGCCATAAGACAGAAGTCAGACTATGCTGTGTGGGAAACACATAAGTATCCCATGGTTTTGCATAGTCAATATAGCATATCTGTTGATGCTGGATTGAATTCTCCGATTGTACAAGAACTTGTCTACTCTCTTCAGTTAGCTGTCTAGGTGAATTGGGATCACTATCTTCTTTCAGGATATGGCTTAAAGGTTTCAAATCACCAATAGGTGCTTTTAAAAAAAGGACGTAACCATTTCAAAATTTTCTAACAACTTCTGAAAATCATTCAATGATCATAAGCTATCTTTTCTAATGTAACATAAGTCCCAAATACTTTTGAAAACTTTCTACTATGACCTGTAAAGCTTTCATTAGCTGACATGGTCTCATTTGCATTTTCACTGACACCTTTCTAGGTTGGGGGCCAAACAGGCCTGCAATTCCCTGAGGCTTTTTCTCAATAGGTGACATGGTCTCATTTGCATTTTCACTGACACCTTTCTAGGTGGAGGGCCAAACATGGCCTGCAGTTTCCTGAGGCCTCCTTTCAATAGCTTATCTCAAATCTTATATTAACCTCCATTCTTTCAATTTCTTTTTTAACCACCAAAATTTAGGAAGATTTTTGTATTCTCTACTCTTCTAAACTCTTTTGAGCCATCCATACAGATTTCTCTGGCTCTCAGCCCACTCTGGCTTTGACCATTTCCTACTGTTCCATTCTTCAAGACTGAAAGTTATCAGAGATGAAGATCTCCAACCCTCATGTCTCTCTCTTGCAATTCAAGTAGTACCTATTGTTGGGATTCACACATTTACAAATTCACAATCACACTTCAGACACTCACATGTGTGGCCACACCTTACATTTTTCAGCTCTCCTTTTCTTTAGACCAAGATTAGTTTCTTGAAATAGAACATCTTGTAATGCAGCTGTTGTAACTAAACCTTGAATTATGAACATCCAAAATCTGAACAAATCCCAATATATGTCACTTTTTTACTTTTTTCCCCCACTTTTTTTTCTTTTTCTCTCTCTCGTTTTTTTTTTAAATGTTTTTTATGAGTCCTTAAAACACTTTCTGACAGGCTGCATTAGTTATTCCATACTCTTGACAGGGTGTTGGCCATGGCAGCAGCTCCTAAAGCAGCAGACATCTAGGTCTCCTCCTGCCTTTGCTCTCTAGGCCTGGGCTTGCCTGCTGCAGCTTATCTGTGAGTGCAGCTATTTGAAAAGCAAGAAATCACCATTGTAGCAACTCTGAGTTCCTGCTGACCTAGTGCTTAAGCCTGATGCACCTTAGCTCCCCCAAACCCTGCTGCAGCTCTGAAAGAGCTATGGTGGCAGCTTTTGGGAGGATGTCTCTCATTGGGCTTCACTCCAGGATCCTTAGAAAAGTCCCTGTCTTTCCCTGAAGATAAGGTCTTTCTCTGATCTGCACAGGCACCTAGTGGCTTCTTAGATAGCATCTTATGCTCTTCCACCTCACTTTTACTAGCCTGTTGAATGGATTTTAAAAATCCTTTGAAAGTTTCTGTCTTACTGCAGTTTCCTGTTCCTCTAGAATTTTCTTTAATTGAAATTCTAATTCAAACTTTCTGGGTGAATTCCCCATCTCTCTTTTTTCTGTTTATTTACTTATTTACCCCAATAAGTCCCTACAGGCACAAGGGACAACCCCTTACACTTACCTAGCTTTTCAGTGAGGACCTCCAATTGCTGTAGAAACCCGAGAAACTGCAGAGGGTGTTGAGGTTAATAACACTGTACTCTCTTGATATTAAAGCTTATCTTGCATTAATTCCAGAGAGTAATAATCTACTCACATTCTGAACTGATTTGAGGCACTCGTGTGGACCAAATTCATCCCTACACCCTAGGAGTATCTTAATAAAGTGACAGCCAGGACCCATCAAGTCTTATTGCTTAATTAAAAACAAACTCCCAAGTAATTATATATATATATATATATATATATATATATATATTTTTTTTTTACTTGCCATAAAATAACACTCTTTCATGTGAACAGTCTATGTATAAAAGATAATAGCAATAACAAATGGATGTAGAGGAGAGTCTATTTCTGAAGAGAAAGGGGACCGGTGGGGTGGATATGAGGGGCAAGTAAGGGGAATATGTGAATATAATCAGATGGCATGAAGTACATTCATGAAAACATTGTAATGGGTCACACTCTTCCAACCTACTTTGTCCGGGAGTAGTTCATAAAGCCCTCTCCTTCTGCAGCATCCTGTCTTACCCACAAAGAAAGGTCATGCAGGATGCTGAAGCCCACAAAACTTTCCCTTGTGTTTTTCCAAGAACATCTGTGAAAGGCTTCTATATCATTCAAATTCCTTCTAGGCCCTGGCAATGTTTCTATTTTTCATTTTAGCCACAAGGTTTCCTCAATGATTAACACCACTGATTATTATCTATTTGGACCGTTTTTACAATTTTTCTATTGTCTTGTCTGTTTTTTTCCTTATGATTGTGAAAATTTAAAAAGTACACCTGGATAAGAATTATATATATATATATATATATCATAGATATAATTCCTGTCTGGTTCTGTGAAGTCTTTAATTTAGTACAGTAAGAGTCTTGTCTGGGTCTTGCTTTAATTAGTATTTGTTAAAACGATTTATTTGTTTTATGTATGTGAGAGTGTTTTGCTTGTATATGTGCACCATATGCGTACCTGGTGTATGCAGAAGCCAGACAAGTGTATTGGGACCCCTGGATTTGGATTCAGGGATGGTAGTGATCTGCCTGTGGGTGCTGGGAACTGACCCCAAGTCCTCTGCAAGAGCTACAAGTGCTGTTAATGCTTAGCCACTCTGTAGACTCATGCTTTAATTTATTAAGAGGCAAGAGACTAAGTAATCCAGGCTGACTGACCCCATGATCCTCCTGCCACAGTCTTCCAAGTAGATTGGGTTATGTCCCAGTGTCATTGAGCCTAGCAAAGAAGTTCTTGTTATTTACTAGTTGTAATTTCTAGTTGTCACTTGGCTCACCATTTAGCCCAGGCTGGCCTTGAGCTCATGGTCATCCTGCTTCACTCTCCTGAATTCTGTGGTTAAAGATGTGTGTTACCATACCTGGATAACAAGATGAACAAAAATTCTTAGTTTTAATGTTTGGTCCTGTGTTTTTTAAGTCAAACTAAAAATACAAAGACCAGTGGCTACAATTTCCATATTGTTTTATTCCCTGAACAGTCCTTAAAAAATGTCACATAATGGGCAGGAGAGATGGCTCAGAGGTTAATAGCACTGGCACTGGCAGCTTTTGCAGAGGACCAGGGATAAATTTACAGCATCCACATCAAAGTGGGTTACAACATCATTAACTCTAATTACAGGGAATCTGACACTCCATTATGGCCTCATCAAGCACCAGAGTAGATACTGTTAGCACCCAGACACACCATGTTCCCTGGGGGAGCTGACAGAATGCATTACCCTGTGCACATGACAAGAGGTATCCTGGTTCTGGACACAGCTACAAAAGGTCCCTTTAAGAGAGAAGCTCCACTTACTTCCTCTCTTTCCTGCTGTCCCTCTGAAGAGGCAAACAGTTCTCTGCTTCTCTTTCTTTCTCTCTGCTTTCTGCTTCTTTCTTGTCTCCACTCTCTGCCTTCCCTTCCCAGGGTAAACTTCCCACTTACATTCTGCCTGCATGGCTTTTACATCTCACCTGCTATGGGATCTCATAAGGTCCCCCTCATGCCACATATTAACATGTCTCAGGTCCCCCAAGGATGGTCAATGCCCCCCTCAGGTCGGAAGGAAGCAGTCTTGAATACTCTATGCCCTCATTCCCCCTAACCTGCCATGCCTGACTGCTCACTTTTCAATACATAAAGTGGGGGGGGGGGGGCGGGGGGGAGGGAATGTTAGCATCCAGGCACAGCTTGGCCCTGTCCCTTGGAGACCAAGCACAATGCATCTCCCTTCCACCCATGGGAAGCAGTATACTGGCTCTATGCATGCACAGGAGCTCCCTAAAAGAGACTGGCTCTGCCTATTCCCTCTCTCTTACCTGCTGTTCCTCTGAAGAAGCAGACAAGTCTTTGCTACCCCACTCTTTAACTCTCACATCTCTTCCTTCCCCTTCCTCACTCTCTTCCCTTCTCCCAATAAACTTCTTACATAAGTTCTGCCTTTTGTCCTATGTGTATCTCACACGCCATGGGATCTGCTAAGGTTCGCCTCCCACTGCATATAACAACACATACATACAACTGAATGAAAAATGAAATAAACGGAGGACATGGCTATTAAAGTATGGGGAAAAATTTTATTGTAGATATAATGGAGAAATCAGGCAGACGGAAGGCTCCAGGTTGCACACACTGGCAGATTAAACCAGACCACAATAGGAGAGAGGGAGAGAGAGCAAGTGAGGAACTTTCAACCAAGGCTTCCCAGGCCAATAGACCAAGAGACTGGCACAGCCAAAAATGGTTGAGTTATATAAGGATATAAGCTGCAGGAAGGGAAGCTCAGAAGTCCAGCCCCTGGGAGGGTGAGGTTTAGGGTGGGGTGGGGTGAGAAGTGCTGGCTTTGTGACCTAATATTCTAGGCTTTTGTGATGATAAGGGGTGATGTAGTCTCTTTTATAACTACTACCTGCTGACATTGGGGCATTAATGTCAGGGCCCAGGAAGGCTGGAATAATGGTCAAAGGATGGGAAAACAATAGAGGGTAGGCCATTTGGCTCCCTGTGTGGGTCCTGCAGGACTACCTGAGGCTAAGGAAGTGCATGTTTGCCTTGGAGCAGTCTGTGTTGCAGAGCTTCAGGATAGTCAGAAATCCAGTGAGATGCACCTATGGATGACACATTTGGAGCAGTTTGCTCTCTTCAATTGGTTGGAACTCTGTTGGGACAGATACACACTTATCTTGGGTGTATATTTCAAAGGTCCAGGACCATGGTCTGGTAGCTGAGGGCAGGAAGTCTCGAGATCAGGAGGAAATAAAAACAAACACTCTCCAAAAAAGTCACACATAATATAACTTCTCCTACTCAAGTCACATTTTCCCAGTTTAAGAACTGGAGATGAGGCTTCTGGAAATTTTCCTTTCCAGTGATGAACTAAAGACATAGAAGAAAATGGCATATCTTTACAAGACTAGACCCTGTCACAAAGGAAGGAGGGTAGCTTATGTGGGACTACCCAATGATAACTTGTTCTTAGCACTACAAGGAAAAGAGTTGTCTTCTCTCTTGTTTCAATTCTGAGTATCTCATATCTTACCTCCTGGGATTTCAGTTTCTGTAGCAGGGCTGAAGCCACATGCTTCCATTGCTAGCTGTGTGTTTGTTCCCATTCTCATTAGCACTGCAGAAATAGCCAATTGGCCTAAATCAGCTCTTTAAGGAGTGGGGGTGGCAGTACAAAATCTCAGGGTGTGGCCATCAGCCTTGATAGCTGATTTAATGTGGCCACTTGGCACGTTTAAAATTTATTTTTCGTATTTATTTATTAATTGACCTAAAACTCCCATGCTAATGTGTGACTAGTGGGCTTTTGTGGCACCTGCTCTGCTGTAGAAGCCCAAGAAACTGGGGAGGGTGCTGAGGTTAATAACACTGATATTAAGTAGGCTTTTCATTATATATCTTACTTTTCTCCAGGGGCTAGCTTATATACTGGAGCACCAGATGGTGGAGGGGGAAGCAAAAGGGGGCCATTATTTATCTCAGGTTCCAAGGACTGGCTAGGGTGCTTTCAGGGCTGTGGGAGCCAAAAGAGCATTAGCATTTTGCATTTGAAAGCATCTCTCCTGTTATAGAGGGTTATAGTTATTCTCCCTGAGGGCAGCAGCAGGGGGAATGAGTTCTTAGTTTAGGTCTTAATCCTACAGGGTTTGGGGAAAGCAATGGCAGCAGCACTAGAAACTTGGCTTCAAATCCCTGTTTCCATCTTGCCTGCTGAATGCAAGTCCCTGAGATTCCTATGCAAACTTGGATGTTGGTAACTCTTAAGGTCAAAGGGGTCCCTGGAAAGTACTCAGTGCCAGCCCACTTCCTACAAATTGAAGTCCAACAACCAACTCTGTATTTGCTTACCTGAGGGCATCCTCTTGGACACCAGAATATCTCTGTCCAATTGTGGGGACAGGGAGCCAGCAACTTCTAGGTCAACCACCAGTTGACCCTAGAGGATATACTGCCTCTTCCCTTCTTTTGAGATGTGGTGCGATATTTGTACAGTGTTTAAAAGTTGTATTGGTGTGATTGGTGTAATAACATCCTGGACATCCAGTAGTTTGGCATAAGGTATACTCAGGACTCCCAGAGACAGTCAGGACTCTAGGAAGAAGAAAGGCAGAGTGGCCTGCTAGATACACAGAGGACACAGAGAGCAATATGGGGAGATAACACCATGTAATAGAACATGGATTACTATAAATATGTTAATAGAACATAGATGTATGTAAATGGCTTAATTTATGTTCTAAGAGCTCTGAACTGAGCCTTAGCTGTAGGCTAAGCTTTCATAATTAATAAGAAGTCTCTGTGTCATTATTTGGGGGCTGGCTGGGGTGACAGATGGTCACTTGGAGTGATCAGTGCTGTGGGTATATCATGCAACTTCCCAGACTACTTCCTGGGAATCCAGTTTGCCTGGCCTGCAGTAACCAGCTTGACACCACCCTTTCCTGTTTCCCCTCCCCTCATTTAATTGGTATGATAACACAGTATCACCAAAGCAACTTAAAGGGGAAAGGTTTTGTATGTCTTATACTTCCAGGACACATTCAGGGGGGTCAGGACAGGAACTCTAGCAGGGGCTTGAAGGAGAAACAATGGAAGAATGTTGCTTGTTGTATCACTTACAGGATCACCATTCCTTATCTAGCTTTCCCATACAATAAAGGGCCACCTACTTATGGATGGTGATGCCTACAGTAATCTGGGTCCTCCTGCCTTAATTAGTAGTCAAGACAATTCCCCCACGGATATGACCAGGCCAAAGTGGTCTAGGCAATTTCTCTATTGGAGCTTTCTTTCAGATGCCTCAAGTGTGTGTCAAATTGACAATTAAAACTAACTAGGATCATTCCTGATGCTGTTGTCTGGAAATATTGAAAAGGGCAAACCCGACTCTGCCCATACACCACCTAGCCTGCCTTTCCCTCACCCCTTTGTCCTGCTGGGCCTACTGCTTCGGGTGACAATAGGGCCAGAGTGCAGGTCCAACAGCCCCTCCACCTCCATGGAACTTTCTGAGCACACTGGGCCCACCTATCCATGTGGGGCCAATTTGAGGCTGCACTGGCATGATCTTTGGACTCTAAGGCCTGCCCTCTGCTGGAGGTGAGTCTAGGACCAGTTCAGGTCCAATCCCCCACCACCACATCCATCCCTGGGAACTCACTGGGTTAGCTCTGCATCTCACTCCCCCATATATCCTGGCTCTGGATAGTACAGTCCTGGTACTCTGCACCATACACTCACCCAGATATTGCCTTCCCCTCACCCTTTGTCCTACTGGGCCCACTGTTTCAGGTGAGTATTGGGCCACAGTGTGGGTTCAGCAAACCCTCCAACTCCATAGAACTTCCTGGGACTGCTTTGAGCACACTGGACCCACCTATCCATGCCTGGCCACCTTGAGGCCACATTCACCTGATCTTTGGACACCAAGGCCTGCCCTGTGCTAGAGGAGAGAACTTCAAGAGAGCTTGGATCATCCAGAGTTGCAGATATCAAACTCCTGACCCACGTACACCCACGGAGAGATCAGGGGAGAGAGAGAGAGAGACAGAGAGAAACAGAGAGAGAGACAGAGACAGAGACAGAGAGAGCATAAAAGTTTGAAGAGAAAACTGAAGCTAAAGAAAGGTCTAGAGACCTCCAAGTGTGCCGCCAACTAACAATTTGAGCAACTGTGGAAAGGCTAAAATAAATGCCTTTCCTGGATACTGAGATCACCTACTAACTTGTCCATGGAGCCCTCATCTAATACCTGTTTGGAAACAGAAGCTAACACCCATAACTAAACACTGAGTCTAACTAGAATCCAGATGCAGTCAGAGAGGACAAGACCAGGTATGGAAACACATAGAGACAGCTGACCTGAACAAGGAGGAGCTGTCGGGCCCCAGACTGATAGCTGGGAATCGAGCATGGGACTGACTTAGGCCCCTATGAAAATGGTTCTCAGCCAGAAGGACTGAGCAGTCTAAGGGACCTCAGACAGTGGAACCAGTATGTATCCCTGGTGCACAAAAGGACCTTGTGAACACATCCCCCATGGAGGGATACTGCCTTAACCTAGAGACAGGAGAGAAGTCCTAGTCCCTACATGAAATTACCTGACAGATCTACATGACCCCACCTGGATGTCTTTGCCCTACATGTGGAATTGGGCTGGGGGGGATGGGAGGGAGGGTGATCAGGGTGCATGTGTGGAGGCAGAGAGTATAAAAGTGAGTGAGTGAGGGAGGAAGAGGGAACTGCAATTGACATGTAAAATAATAAATTAAATAAAGAAATTAAATAAAAAAAAGAAAACAAAAACTCAATATGTCAAATAAGAAAAGAAAAAAGTCGGTAAAACACTGGGACACATCCTCTACATGAAAGTCAGCAGCTAGTATGAAGGAATGCCACTCCCCAAAGGGGAGCACAGGCAGAAAATTGCAGGGGGAGCAAGAGAAGTGGAATCTTGGGAGGTGGAATGGTGTTTCAATAGGTAGGAGAACTTGTTCTTGCACAGACCTGTGTTCAGCTTCCTCAATCCACTTGGAAGCTCCCAACCATCCTTAACTCCAGACCCAAGGGATCTGACACCCTCTTCTGACCTCTGTGGGCACAAGACATCCTCCTGGTGTCCATACATCCCTGGAAAATGCTCATACACATAAAGATAAATAAGTCTAAAAGATTCGAAAAGTGGAATTGTGCAGGGTGTAGACAAACCACTATGTCAGCCAGCCCTGGACTGCTCTGACTTCTCAACTCACTGTGTGTATAATAAATTAGTTCTCTTTCTTACCCACTGTGCAGTTCAAATTGGCCTCAACTCATGGTCCCCCACCTCTTTCTCCCTGTGGGATTATAAACCTGTGGCACCACACCTGACTGCAAGTTTCCTCTTACCAGTTCAAATTTGAATTTCTGATACTTTTGACTGAAAACATCTGAACAGATGAAAGGTTGTGATCATGTTTTCGCTCAATCAACCATCAGAAGTATTGATGTCCTGACTTTACTGAGGAGAAGCCACACCCAAGTGCAAAGCCTCAACCAGGACAGCACATCCCTCCTCCTGTTCAGAAAGTTAAGGAGACTGAAGAATGGATAACCCAATGAAAGTACAAAAAACAAATTCAAAATTGACCTGTGCTTTAAAAACAACAGTACAGGCATTCATCATGTAAGTGAAAAGGATAGAAGCAGCCATAATTCTAAGAAATTGTGAATGGAAAAGTTATGAATCTGCCTTTCCCTGTCTTAATAACACTTTCCTTTTATTTTACACTTTTGCTTTGCTTATTAAAACAGGCTCTGTCTCTATAACCCAGCCTTGTCTATAATTAATGATCTCCTTGCTTCCGTCTCTCTAGGGCTGGGATCACACATGTGCATGGTCAGGAGCAGTCTTTGTGGGGCTGCAATCTGAGCCAGCCAAGCTGCCCCAAGTCCATACCTGAGTGAGGGAGTGTGGACAAGGGAAAGGCTACCTAGAGACAATAAAGAAAAGACAGAGAGACAGAATAAAGGTCAGGACGACAGATCAGGCAATAATGAAATGCCAAAAGTTTATTTTTCACTACTCTTATATACCTTAACCAAAAGGGGAACACAGTATCATGTATATGGAACAAACAGACTTTTCTTCCTCCCTTATTCTAAGGGTTCAATAACCACACCTTTGCTCCAAACTTCTTGTTCCTTAGACTTGAGGTCAGGAGTAGCCACACCTCAGATTCAGATCTGATATTACTTAGACTAAGACAGACAAACATTCTACTGTAGCCACACCTTTGACCTTTAGGTCTTAAGACTTGCTGAGGACAGCTTTCAACTCTCTGTTCTTGTGCCAAGATGGGCACAAGTGCACCCACAGTGCACCCCATGTCCAGCCAAACTCCATTTTATTCACTGTCAGCTATGTTCTCACTTGGAATTTCTCTCCGTCTGCCTTTCTTTCTTTCTCACTCTCTGTTTTTTTTTTTTTTTTTTTTTTTTTTTTTTTTTTCGAGACAGGGTGCCTCTGTGTAGCCCTGGCTGTCCTTGAACTGAGACAGCCACCTGCCTCTGCTTTCCAAGCTCTGGTATACTTCCTGCCTGTCAAGCAGTTGACTTACAAGGACACACAGATTCACACACTCATGTGTGTTTGTACCATTTATTTTAGTCTCATTAACCTTTCTAAGCCATTAGGAATAAAGTAATTTCCTTTTATGAACATCATAATATTGACTTTGCGTCATGCCAAAAGGACACAGCAGGGGAATTAATCATCACATCCTAAGCTTAATCTTCACAGTGTTCTCTCTCCCCTCTAATAGCGCTCCAGTGCTTGCTTCCCCTTCCTGGCATATCTCTTATCTGCTCAAGTACCAATGCCTTAGGTATGTGACCCTGCTCCTAGGAAGCTTCTTATATGAGGAATGGGGAACAGCCAGGCAGTGGTGGGGAGCAGTAGTTATCCATGTAGCAGTGGCCAAGAGAAACTAAAGGCCTTGGATGCACCTCTTCTATTTCTCCTTAGTGGCACTAGTTTCCCTGGGGAGAAAACACACTCATCCTGACATCTATTCTAGTCTAGAGACTGAGTCCAGCAGATTCACACTCTGTCTCGATTGATTTTTGTACTCTGAGTCAATTCCCTGGAAGTTGTCTTGTGACTCTGTTGTGAAAGGTATCCCTGATTCAGCTTCTTTTGTTCAACCCTCTTTTCTTTCATCTGTTCCAATTTCCTGTCTCTCATCTAGGCTTCCTGAGGTCTCCTATGAAGTCTACTTCAGGCCTCATGCACTCCTTCCCTTTCTTCATTGTGTTAAGCAGCTTTTAGCCACCAGGACTCTTTGTTGTTTAAATTTCTGCTGGAAAAACCTTTGTGCAAAGGAAACAACATAGACACAGTGCACACACAGACTTGCCCCAGGGAAATCGATGTGTAGCAATCACACTTCCAATTTGGCACCTTCCATGACATCATGGAGCAGCTTTGTCCTCTGGGGGATATGTGCCTTGGGTTTAGCTCCATGGCTAAGGGAGGGGCAGTGAAGTGGCATCCACTGTGGAGGGTGCAGTCTGTTTCTCATGCTCATTACAGTTGCTGTCTCCCCATGGCTGCAACAGTTCCCTTGCTGGTCAGGATAAAGGAATATAGGAGGCAAGCTGTCATGGAGAAGACTCTGGGAAGAGTGCAGACTAAGAAGGCCTAAAGGCACCTGAAATGTTGGAGGTCGCACATATTTTCCTTTCCTCCCCTTCGTTTTCTCCTACTTCTTTCTCCATTTGCTGCCCCCCCACTTCCCCTGAGCTCTGAGGGACTTTTCCCTTCCCAGTTCTGTGAGGGACTTTATATGAATCTCTTAGAATACACCTTGTATCCTAGATCCTCTGGTGGTGTGAATTATAGGCTGGTGATCATTTGATCTAGGTCTAAAATCCATATATGAGTGAGTACATACTGTGTTCCTCTTTTTGTGACTGGGTTACCTCATTCAGGATGGTTTCTTCAAGTGCCATCCACTTGCCTGCGAATTTCAAGATAACATTATTTTTTTCTGCAGAGTAGTATTCCTTTGTGTAGATGTGCCACATCTTCATTAACCATTCTTCAATTGAGGGGCATCTAGGTTGCTTCCAGGTTCTTGCTATTACAAATAGTGCTGCTATGAACATAGTTGAACAGATGTCTTTGTTGCATGGATGTGATTCCTTTGGGTATATGCCTAAGAGGGTGATTGCCTGGTCCTGTGGTAAACTAATTCCCATTATCCTGAGGAACCGCCATACTGATCTGCAAAATGGCTGTATGAGTTTGCCCTCCCACCAGCAGTGGAGGAGTGTTCCACTTTCTCCACATCCTCTCCAACATAAGTCATCATTGGTGTTTCTAATTTTAGCCATTCTGGCAGGGGTAAGATGGTATTTCAAAGTTGTTTTGATTTGCATTTCCCTGATAGCTAAGGATGTGGAGCACTTTCTTAAGTTTCTTTCAGCCTTTTGGATTTCCTCTATTGAGAATTCGTTCTTCAGTTCTGTACCCCATTTTTTAATAGGGTTATTTGGTGTTTTGTTGACTAGTTTATTGAGTTCTTTGTATATTTTAGAGATCAGCCCTTTGTTGGATATAGGCTTTTTGAAAATCTTTTCCCAGTCTGTGGGATGCCGTTTGGTCTCGTCCACTATGTCCTTTGCCTTACAGAAGCTTCTAAGTTTGAAGAGGTCCCATTTATTAATTGTTGCTCTCTGTGTCTGTGCTCCTGGAGTTATGTTCAGGAAGCGTTCTCCTATACCACTTTGTTCAAAGGTACCTCCTACTTTCTCTTCTAAGAGGATCAATGTGGCTGGATTGATGTTGAGGTCTTTGATCCATTTGGACTTGAGTTTTGTGCATGGCGACAGACATAGGTCTATCTGCAGTCTTCGACACACCCTCATCCAATTGTGCCAGCACCATTTGTTGAAGATGCTGTCCTCGCCCCATTGTATAATTTTAGCTGTTTTGTCGATAATCAGGTGTTCATAGGTGCGTGGGTTAATATCAGGATTTTCAATTCAATTCCATTGGTCTACCTGTCTATTTTTATGCCAATACCAGGCTGTTTTCAGAACTATAGCTCTGTAGTAGAGCTTAAAGTCAGGAATGGTTATGCCTCCTGAAGTTCTTTTATTGAATAGGGTTGTTTTGGCTATCCTAGGTCTTTTGTTTTTCCATATAAAGTTGATTATTATCCTTTCAATGTCGGTGAAGAATTGTGGTGGGATTTTAATGGGGATTGCATTGAATCTGTAGATTGCTTTTGGTAAGATTGCCATTTTTACTATGTTAATCCTACCTAACCAAGAGCATGGGAGATCTTTCCATTTTCTGGTATCTTCTTTAATTTCTTTCTTTAGAGTCACAAAGTTCTTCTTATATAGGTCTTTTACTTGTTTGGTAAGCATTACACCAAGATACTTTATGTTGCTTGTGGCTATTGTAAAGGGTGATGTTTCTCTGATTTCTTTCTCTGTCTCTTTGTCGTCTGAAAAAAGTAGGGCTACTGATTTTTTTGAGTTTATCTTGTATCTTGCTAATTTGCTGAAGGTGTTTATCAGCTGTAGGAGTTCCCTGGTAGAGTTTATTGGGTCGCTTATGTAAACTATCATATCATCTGCAAGTAGAGACAGTTTGACTTCTTCCTTTCCAATTTTGATCCCCTTGATCTCCTTTTGTTGTCTTATAGCATTAGCTAGAACTTCTAGTATGATATTGAAGAGATATGGAGAGAGAGGACAGCCTTGTCTTGTTCCTGATTTTAGAGGAATTGGCTTAAGTTTCTCTCCATTCAGTTTGATGTTGGCAGTCGGTTTGCTGTATGTTGCTCTTATTATGTTTAGGTGTGTTCCTGTTATCCCTGACCTCTCCAATACCTTTATCATGAAAGGGTGTTGAACTTTGTCGAAGGCTTTTTCCACATCTAGGGAGATAATCATATGGTTTTTCTTTTTCTGTTTGTTTATATAGTGGATCACGTTGATAGATTTATTATATTTTATAAACAGGTACTTGCCCATCAATGTTGATGGCATCACTGTGTGCAGAACATTAGTGAACCTAGCCTGGTGTCCAAAAGCATTGCCACAGATGAAGCTCAGTGATGTACTGAGAATGTGACATCTTTTCAGCCTTATATAAAAAGTAGTTCTGTTGTTTGTAGTATGCAGATCCAAATGGGGCTCGATGAGGTGGCTCGGGAGATGAGGACACTTGTTCTTCTTACAGTTCCCAGGATAAATACAGAGTATCTCATGTTGACTTTCAAACTCAGTGACTCAGTGAAATCCAGATTCCAGAGATCTGGTGCCCTCTTCTGTCTTCCTTGGGCACTCCATACAGGAAATCATGGGGATGACACACACACATAAAATAAATTAAAACATGAAATGGATGATTTCAAACTGGCTACAACTTGAGATAAACATAGGAATCAACTTAAAAGCAGTTCAAAAAGATAGTCACCCATGGGTATGTTCACTTCACAATGAGTGCTTGTCTGTGTACACCTGAAGTCCTGTATTTCATGCATTTGCAGGAATTGCTTTGTCCCAGACTAGTAATGACTATATGGCTGGGGTGCGAGGTTCAGAGTCGTAAGAATTGGGAAGCGAGCAGGAATGTGATCACTATATATTATAACCTCTGAGAAGCAAATATGTCTAGTAAGTAGTATAATGAAAATAAAAGACAAGGAGAACAATACTATCAACACTGCAGTTTTTGGCTAATTGCTTTGATATTAAGTAGTCACATAGCCATAATATGGATCAACTTCCATATCCTTATCCTTCTCCCTGAGAATGAAAATGTGCAGTTAGAGAGGTGCACTGGCAGCATTCTGTCGCTCCTGTGAGGCCCCACTTCTTCATGGCCTCCCTCTCTGAACTCTGGCAGCTGTGGTGGGCTGAGGGGGGAGTGGCCGTGGAATTTCACTTTCCTTTATGGAATTGGATGGCAGCTGAAGTCTAGCAGAAGATATTGCATTTGAGGTTTGGGAGGTGATGGGGCCTTGTTTCTGGCAGCAGAAACAAGTCCCTTGGGAGTAAAGTAAGAGATGATGCTTGTCAAGGCCTATTGCAAAAAATGGATGTGGTTGGTTAATTTAGGTGGTGTGGCACTGGTGGCAGTCAGAACAGCTGTCTTGTCAGAGGCCATCAAAGACATGCTGGCAGGAGCTGGTTGGAATATTTTGAGTGTGGTAGACTGCGTTGACTGGGAATGTGGCCTCAAAGGGGTAAGCTTCAGTGGGAATGCTAGAAACCCAGGTGTGATGCTTTTGGGAAATAGCTCTGGCTTGAGGTTTGTCCATTTTTGGAAAGCCAGAGGTACTTACTTGGCCTTCCCAAAAAGGGGCAGCTCATCCATGGATGGAGATGGACACTCAGTGTGAGCACTGCTCTCTGCTGTGTAAGCATTTCCCCGGGTTTGACCACACCTTTGGCCATCAAGTGTCTCATCCAGCAGTGATGTGATGGCAGGTCCTGTCCTGGAATCTTTGTTGCTGCTGAAGTTTATCATAGCCTGGGTGGAGTACATGCCCATTTTCTTCTCACTCATTCTTATCATGGGTAAATGACCTGCACTGCCTCCAGCATGCCGGGATGAGTTTGAGGCTTTTTAAATCTGTCCTGGCTGGGCCCAGGTGAATGTCTCTCCCCAATTAGGGCATAATTTGTGTTAATTATATATATATATATATATATATATATATATATATATTTTAAAGTTTCTGTCTTCTGATATTGTCTAGTGGTGAGAATGGGGTGATGAAGTCTCCAACTATGAGTGTGTGAGTTTATTTTAATGTGATCATTGAGTTTTGTAGTGTTTCTTTTTCGAATGCAGGTACTTTTATTTGGGTCATACATACATATTGACAATTGAGACTTTGTACTCCTGGATTTCTCCTGTGATGAATATGAAATGAAGCAACTTTTTGAAGTGACCAAGGCCATGTTTCCTTCTTGCTTTTCACTTTGCTACTCAACTCCCCTGCCAGAGTGTAGTGGGAAATGTTGATACATTCATGGAAGATAATTTAAGAATTCTCTGAATTAAGCAGGGTCTTGGTGGCACACTCCATTAATCCTAGCACTCCAGAGAAAAATTCCGGCAGATCTTTGTGAGTTCAAGTCCAACCTGGTCTACAAATCAAGTTCCAGGATAGGCTTCAAAGAACTACAAAAGAAACCCTGTCTAAAACATCAAAGAAACAAAAAAAAATATCTTAGACTGACTCTAAAACTATAAGCAAGCACCCAATCACATCCTTCCTGGAAAAACAGATGTTTTGGTCATGGTAGCTTTTACAACAGTAAAACAGTAATTAAGACACTCACCAAGTATATCATCTGTGCATAGAAATATGTTAATGTTATCCTTTTGTGGTGATATCTTGTTTACACAAATAAAGTCTGTTTGGGAATCAGATATAGATGCAAATGCTGAGAGATCACAGAGAAGGAGCAAGCCACAGCTCATCTTATCTTCTAAGCATCTCAGGAGGAACAAAACAATTTCCTGTTTTTCCCTGCTTATACCCTGTTTCTGCCTAGCTACATCACTTCCTGCCTTTCTGGGCAGTACTGCAGACCAGTATTGTTAACTAGTGGCAAAGTCCATTCTCAGAACCCCAGAAAGACTTTGTTTGTGTAAGAAAGATATCACCACATCAGTTAAAATGAGAAAATCCTGTGTCAATGATTAATGAATGTATTAATGACCACTGGTAACAAACTTGTGACACTGTTCCTGAATTAAGTATCTCAATAACAGAAACTGTCAAGTCTAGGTTGTATGTTTTCAGCTGCCCAGATTGCAGGCATGTAAGGATGCTGTAATCTTCCTGCAAGTGTTCCCTCTATCCCTTTAACACATGGCTTCTGGGATACCCATTGGCTTTCACCAGCTTAATGACATCACCCTCCCTCAGCCAATCAGCAGTAGATAGTGTTTTGAGGTTACCTTGGAAATAACTGACCAAACATTCCTCACTGCTGAGCATCCTTGATCGTGCCCAGACGTGGACTTTTTACTGAGAAACCCAACAACCAGAGTACTCATCCCTTTATCCAGATCCTACACCTTTTAGAAACCAACAACCTGTTCTTTCATCCCTTCATCCATATCTACTCCTTTTCTTTGTTGTTCCTGACTTGAAGATGTCAGGTAGGAAAAAAAAAAAAAAAACTTAATGGTTTCAATTTTTTTTTAATGGACAGCTCCATAAACTGGGAAGCATCAAACAATGTGGGATTAAGGGGAAATTGGTGAACATCAGGATGATGACATAAATGTAGTCTTGGATATGACATTTCCTAGGGGTGTATTGGACAGAGAATTTCTCCATCCTGTCACTAAATGTGTCTTTACTTTCCTTGGTGAGATAGCAGGCTGGAAGGGCTCTCTGAGGTATTGTGTCTTAAGAGTATGAAAGAAGCAAACCAGACTATTCCTGGGACTGTTTCAGCTGAAGCACAGAGAGAGCTGGGTATGTAGACAGGTCAAGTAAGGGCTATGATTCTTCCCTGCACTAATTTTGTCTCATGAGAATTACCATGTTAATACTGTGGAACAGTGATTTTGGCATATCAGTGGAAATGTCTGCAATATCTTCCACACCTCCATGAGCAGGGTTGCCTGGCCGTCCAAGCTGGTTAGGCAGCTATGTCTTACTCATGGACCAGAAGGCAAGCTTCTTGGACCTTGGCTTTTACAGTTAGGCCTGTTACTTCATGGGACAGACGGGTCTGTGTTTCATGTCTAGAGCACAGAAGCAATAGTGTTTCCTGTTGTGACTCTCAAAACAAACTCTTGAAAATTAGTGTCAGTTCCAGGACTGTTTTTTTTGGTGTGTTCCCTGAGCACTTGGGAGCTGAGGTACCTGATCCAGCACTAGCAAAGCTCTGTCCAGTTTTAAAGGAACCTTTGTTCATGTTAAAATTCTTTTTAATTTCTCAAATTGAAAGACCCCCACTATGCATATTGCCTGTTTGAACTGCTCTTGCCAACTAGCCAAGGTCAAGTTATGGGAAAAATACTGGAGGGAACCAGTTGCTACTCTCATCCAAAGTCAACCAGATATCTGTGGTCTGCAGCTTGGACCAAAGCAAGGTCAGCAGGATGATATCTGGGAACAGAAGGTTCTGGGAGCATTCTATGGAGACCACCAGAGTGCTGAGATAGTCACAACTGAATTCTTTGTATTTTTTTTTGTGCCCAACCTGAATAAGCAACTCTGTGCTTGGATAACCCAAATTGCCTTAATTGAATGGACCAATGAAATCCCTGTAACCATGCTTCTGCTTCTGTAAGCCTGCTTCTTGCCACCCCAACCCTATATAAACTGCCTGAGTTTTAACCTCAGCACACTAAGTCCCCTGAAATACTGAAGCGTCCACAGGTACCTGTGTAAGCAATAAACAGCCTCTTGTGCTTGCATCCAGTGGTCTGGTCTCGCCTATTGGGGGCAAGGACCTTACCCCAATGGGCTCCGAACTCTTGGGGTCTTTCAAAATGATAATATTTTTGTTGATGATGTTGGAATTGTTTTTTGCAAACCATCAAATCTCATTAGCTTACATCTCCTCCCATATTTTCCCTCCAAACTTTTTGACCATCCCAAAGAAAAATTGAAAAAGTCTACAGCAAGTCTTTCCTTGGTTAACCCAAATTGCCTTAATTGAATGGACCAATGAAATCCCTGTAACCATGCTTCTGCTTCTGTAAGCCTGCTTCTTGCCACCCCAACCCTATATAAACTGCCTGAGTTTTAACCTCAGCATAGGGACCGTATATTCCCTGGAACATGGTCAAAGTCTCACTGACCCACCCCTTAAAGATATCTGGTTCTTCTCCACCGCCAACACTCACCCTTTCTGCTTGAGCCATTAAGTGTGTAGAGTAACACTTCAGCATCTTTATCACAATTTAAGGACTCTCTTCAGTGGCTTTTGGATTACACTGTTTCTTTTTAATGTGAGGGGAAGATAAAAGTCTCGTGTAATCATTTCTCATTCTTAATTATGAGTCTGTCATCATAGATACCAATGCAGAGGAAGCTTCCTAGGCCATAACAGCCAATGACACCACAGATCATTGACTTCCACATGGCTTCAGGAGGCAGTATAGATTATAGAGACCAATCTGGCATGGAGCTACAGCACAGTCTATGGAGGCCTTTTGAGGAGGGTCAATTCAAATAAAGGACCACTCTCCATCTCCATTAGTGTGAGTTTCTGCAGCTCTGTTTCACTTCTACTTGGCCTGTTCATGGAGATCTGCTCTGTCATCGCCAGCATCGTCTTCTTCTTTTCAGTCTCACGAGAATGCTTTTAAAAGGCATCTGCCCATAAGACCTGATATTTTAAATGTTTCAGAGTTCTTTTGTTCTCTCAATATCCTCTGCTCTCTCATCTCCCCCTCAGTGTCTCCCTGGGTCTCTAAGCCTCCTGGAGCTGCTCTGTGGTTGTGCAGATGCCAGCAGCCACTGACATTTCAAATTGATATTTACTGAATAAATTCTTGAAAAAATTTTGGATGTAATCAGTTGCATTTGAAGTTAGGTCATATCTACAAACTCATCAGCTATATAATAGGATTAAAAGCCTTCAACTCTATGACCATAGTGGTCATTAAATTAGCAGTGCATAAATGAACAAAAACTAACATTAGTTTCTGGAGAAGCAGAGGATTTGTTTTCCTAAGTTCTTTTATTCTTGCTTACAGGCAAATTTTTAAAATCCTGTCTCAGACACCAACAGAGCTCACCGGGACTTTTCACTCCTATGGCCCCAAATGGGGTAAGTCTCATTCCTTTTGAAAACAATGTTCTTTGACATGCAATCATATATAGAAATGTAAAGAAATGGAATCATTTTTTAAATTGGTTGTTATTTAACTTAAAATCTATCTTATTTTACATACTAATGCCAGGTGCCTCTCCCTCCCTTATATCCATTCCCCTACCTCCCCCTTTAGTACGCAAAGTAACGAGAACCAAAACTGGGTAGTTCACTAAATTTATTGAGCTGTATTGCTGCATGTGGTGTTTTATTTACTATAATTTCTTTAGTAAGAGCTTTTTCACACACTTACTCTCTCTCTCTCTCTGTCTCTATTTCTATCTCTCTCTCACACACACACACACTGTGTATGTGTGAATGTCAGACCGGAGACATACAGAATGGTAGGACAGTAGGAGGTGGCTTCTGATGTTCCTCTATCTTGTCTTTTCTGTTTTAGAACAAGAGCACCATGCAAAAATACCAAGAAATATCTCTTCTGCCAAAAGAGCGGTTCGGATTTTTAATTTCCATAGGAATGAATGTGGAAGTCAGCGACAAAGTACCCATGGAAATGTATATAAAAATGAGTGATGACCTCCTAGAGATGGCAGCAGATCTACAAACAAAAGAACTTAAAGAGGAAGCATTTGTGTTATACCACAAATTTTTAACGTGAGAACCTGCACTTTCTATCTCCTTTCCTGTGACAGATCCCTTACTAATTCTGTCTTCATCTTCATGTTTCTCCCCTCTGCTGACATTATAGAACTTGAGAAAGACATCTTTCAGTCAGATTTATGGCCGCTCACACAAATGTTTTTCCTTGCTATTCAAAGACACGAGAACCACAAATAAGGGAAATCATGATAGTTCATGAGCATGTTTCCACATGGCCTTCATTTTAGAGGAAAGTTTGCAGTTTAAGTGGTTGTGTCTGCATTGGTGAGTGTGTCAACTGCTGTATCTCTGGCCAGGCATTCAGTCACAGACTTATTCCTATGTATGGCAGAGCCCAGATTGCTCTTCTCTTAATCTTGTAGCATATTGTTTAGTTAAGAAAGAAGTTAGCATTTCCTGAACCTAAATAGGAACCAGAGAACTATGTACTACCTGGGGTCAAAGTGGCTTAGCATACTTTCTGTGTTTTTGATCATACATGTGGATAGGCAGAATAAATGCAAGATGGCAGAGCTGTCACCAGATATTTTTACACTTATCCTAAGTGACATGAATGCTTTGTGTTTGAGGAAGGGAAAGATGGCAAAGGTCTCACCAGTCCTGCCTAGCCCTGTGTTTGGTGAAAGAGAACCTGAGGACATAAATGCAGGTGACTGTAAGGAGCCCAGGCTCTTGGGAAGACCTCTGTGGTCCTGAATCTATTGATCTTCTGAAGGCTGTTTGTGCTGAGTAGGCATATCTCCATCAGGTTCCACAGAGGAAAAGAAAGGTCAGACTTAGACATGAACACAGATACCACATTTTATAATTCTCAGGTTGTGCAACTTGAAGAACATGATTTGGATGGTTTTCCAACTTTGGTTTTCTGCAAGGTGAAGGTAATCTCTTGAGATTACAGTAAACACCCCTCTATTTCCTCTCCTTAAGAGAAATAAGTGTGTTACTAGAGTACTTATTTGCCCCTCCAAACAAACATCAGTTTGTCACAACCAGTTTTCAATCCCACCCTGCACTCAAGAAACTTTCTTGGTTCCTGGACTGACAGGAGTGTTGAAGCACGTTAGCAGTCTTTGTGGGTGCCTCGTCTCACTAGGTTCCATTGCACAGCTCCCTGCAGCTCTGTGTTCTCCCAGTGTTCCTTTTCTTTACCTAATACTCTCAGGGAGAGGTTGTTCCCTGCTCAGAAACAATACTCTGTGCTTCTCTATGAGCACACATACTTCTCCTTTGGTAGTAGAAGGATGAGACCACACTCTATTTTTTTCTTTTGAAGTTCAGGAGGAGGATGGTCTGTTTCCTTGATAGTCTGTGAGCTCATTAACCCTCCCTGCTGTCTCCTGCATGCTAGGATGACAAGCACACACAATATCAGATTAGCTATACTACTTGATATCTGATATTTTAGGAACGCACTAGTTGATAGAAGAATTACGACCTTTCTTTCTCTAGGCACTGGGATGGATATGGATGTAACATGTCAGGGTGGAACTCTTCTCACTCCAGCATCTTCTGAAACCATGCCTAGAGAGACCAAATTTTTTCAGGGTCTCATTTACAAATTTGGACCTTTTCTGCTCACATATTAATGCTGCTTTATTGCTTTAGACTCTTCGTGGAGAAGCTGAGACATGGCCCAGAATACTGGAACACCCTTTCCAAGGGAACACGATCCAAAATCAACAAGGTAGGTCTTTTTTATCCATGTGGCAGTCCTAAATCTCCAGAGTCACAGGGAGCTACTTAGAGAAAAGTCACAGATCCTGTCCCTGGGTAAACAGGACATCTCTCAGCATCACAATACAGAAGAAAAGGATGGCAGCAAATTGGGGTCAAGTCATAAATAAGATTCTGACATCTCATGGAAATAGATAGTATCCCCAGTACAGGAAGGGACTTTTAGAGCCCATTCTCCATGGTATGATACTTCTTTAGCATGGAGACACGGGGTGGTGGGGAGCCTAAACACTATCACAATTGATTTAACAGTCTTTGATGATTCCTCATGGAAGGCCTCGCCCTCTCTGGGGAGTGGAAGGGGGATGGGATGGGTAGGGGTCTGTGTGGGGAATAGGATGATAGGAGTGAGATGGAACTGGATTAGATATATAAAATAAGAAAAAATATTAAATTAAAAAATATTCATAAGTCCCTTCCCATTTGTTTTCTTTCCCCCTTTGCTGACATTAGGTCAGTTCTAATTCTCCCCTTTCTGTTTTGTTTTGCAGACAATATATAGGGTCTTTGACATAGTTGAGGCCCTGAAGAGACAACTCCTGCAGCAATATAGCGAGGAGTACTCAGAATACCTGGCAGATAAGGTCAGTGTGTGAGCATGAAGACAGGATGTTTTTGTATCACTTAATCAGCCTGTGACCTGGGACTCTGTTTTACTGTCAGCGGAGGTTGTGATCCAAGGAACAGGATCTACACATTCTTGCAAACATATGCACTCATATCTATAGAAGACAACACACACATGCACGCACACATGCACCTATTTACACCCATATACTCATGCATATTCATAGTCACAGATGCATACACCCCAAGTGTATTATGGTTTTGAGAACATTGAGACCAAACTGTCCCTTAAGAAAGCCTTACAGTATCTGAGTAAAGGGGTGTTGGTTGTTTTTCATAGTACCAAGGTTATGGAGGGGATCATAGATGCTGTGGTGATTTGTCATACCTCAACACAACTTCCTTTGTTCATCTCTTTGTTGGCAGGTCTTTTTCTTCTGACTTTTGAAATATTAGACTAATCCCATTTTTCTTTCTATAGAAAAAAAGAGAAGAAGAAGAGGCAGAAAATAAGACCTTTTGGCATGAAGTAAGAGATACCATCAAACACTCCGCAGACTTTGCCAAATGGAGTGATCTTCTAGACAGGCTGGTGGATGGAGTTGAGGAAGACAGGAGCAGAGAGGACTTGGCACTTAAAAGTGCTAAAGTGTCTTCTGAAGAATGCACTGTTATTACAACATCAGTGCCATGCAGTCCACAAGAATCCATCAAAGATATGAAAAGGGGCCCATCATCAGACACACAGGGTGGAGAGGTGAAGGTGGTGGAAAGCCCAGGTAAGTCACCAGAGGTTCATGTTTTTATTTTATTTTATTTTTAATTTAATTTATTATTTTACATGTCGATCCCAGTTCTTTCTCCCTCCCTCTCTCCCTCCCTCCCTTATTCACTCTCTTTTACCCTCTCTGCCCTCTCATATGCACTCTAACCACCCTCCCCTCCCATCCCCCACCCAAATTCCATGTGTAGGGGAATGCCATCCAGTTGGGTTCATGTGAAGTAGGGACTAGGGCTTTGCTCCTGTCTCTAGATTAAGGCAGTTATCCCTCCATGGGGGATGTGTTCCAAAGTCCTTTTGTGCACCAGGGATACATCCTGGTTTCACTGCCTGAGGTCCCTTAGACTGCTCAGTCCTTCTGGCTGAGACCCATATTCAGGGGGGCCTGAGTCATTTCCATGCTGGCTTCCCAGCTATCAGTCTGGTGGCCCATTAGCTCCTCCTTGTTCTTATAAGCTGTCTCTATGTGTTTCTGCCTCCTGGTGTTGTCCTCTCCATCTGCATCTGAGTTCTACTTCGACTCAGTGTTTATGTATGGGTGTTTGCTCCTCTTTCCAACAGGCACTAGTTGAGGTCTCCATGGATAAGTTAGTTGTTGATCTCACTCTCACTCTTCCGGAAAGGTAGCCTTTCCATAGAAGCTCAAATTGTTAGTTGGCAGCAGTCTTGTAGTTCTCTAGACCTCATGATTTTAAAGACTTATGTTTAAATAGAGCCTATTGCATCAGGGTTGGCCACACACATTTGCGAGTGCACCTCACCAGTCTAGTACTGCTGTGCTTTTGAAGAGGTGTCTGAAGTTGGGAGCACTAAGCAGCACAGAGAAAGCTTCATCCCCCATGCAATTTCCCCAGTCTTTGTCTTTCCTGGATCCCCTTTGCTGTGGTAATAGAACCTCGAGTGACTAGTATTTTCTCTTTCCTTCCTGGCATCTGACTTCCCATAAAAGAAGCCTTTAATGTTTAAGCCAGTTCAGTTTCTTCAAAACTCATGATATTCAGATCCTCATCTTTTCAGAGCTCTGGAGAGAATAGAGGAAGCACATTAAAATACTCCTGAATTATTGCTCATCGTGAGGACTTTGCTGTGCATTGGTAATTCCGAAAAGACTATTTTGGTTGTATGTGATTGAATTTTCAACATCAGGTAGACCTCTGTAGGATTCTCCTAGTAGGTCAGGGAGATAATGACACTGACTGAAGTGCTAGCTGTGACAGCCTCAAACCTAGGGTAGAATCTCCAGAAATCACCTGACAATTGGCTGTGGGTGGCCACCTCCCTATTCTAAGATCTCTTCAGGTTACAGGAGACAGGGAGACAGAGAAGACCTGTTTTTTCACAGCACAGATAGCAGGGAAGACACAGCACAGAGAGATTCTTTTAGACTAACAGTGCCGGGGAAGGCCTGCACTCCAGGCAGTCTGCTCACATCTGCAGATGCGCTGTCACACCTGCGCATCCTTGCCCACACATGAACATACACATTCTGAAAAATGCACACATATCATAGACATGTACAAACACATGGTTCATATATGAAGGATTTCAAAGGAGAAATCACAAATATTGAAGAAAAAAGTTCTCAAATATGCCATCTAAATACATTATTACTTTTATTTTTTATTTGTATCATCTGGCTTTACAGCCTAAATAGGCCTTAACTTGAAATCCTGGCCCCTCACCTAGGAAATGCTTAAAATCCAAATATGCAACTACTGGGCTGGAATTTTACATATTTCTAAAGTATTGGTTGATTCTTGTCTGCACTGGCATGAGTCAAATCTCTCCTTGAATGACAACCTCAAGCAAAATTGCAATTCCCTTCTTAATTACACATTGGTGAGAGTCAGAGTGCCCCAGCTGTGGCCCTGTGTATTCAACAATCAGCATATTTAAAGATGATCTTAGAGAGTCAGTCTTAGAGAGCCTAAAGCCTGTGCACTCAGCAATCTACACATCTGCATAACATAACATCGGAGCAGAAGTAAGCTATTCTGTTCCTTTTGGACTATAGAAACAACCAGGATAGAGTATGTGGCCTCAGCTAATTTGAGGGAAAGAGCTTTGAGAAGAAAGTTCTCACCTGGATTGTGGTTGTATTATAGGCAGGGGGCTCCTGAAGTGATATCCAATATCTTTGAGATTTTTCCTCCAGGCCACCAGGCTGAGCTCTGCTCATGGACACCAGGTCCTGTAACCTCAGACTTCTCTCTCTTTTCCTTTGCAGGTCAGAACTCCAAAGGCCTCCCGCCCTGTAGTCCTTCCAAAGGACCTTTGTGATCAGTTTCTGCGCTGTGCACGGAAGAACACCAGGAAAGGCATAGAGACATGCGGTGTATTATGTGGTACCATGGTAAATATAGGAAAACCCCTTCTTGATCTGAGGCTGTATCTTATTCCCCTTTGGCTGCCCTTGACTCCCAGAGAATATATCTAGGGGCTGTATCCATACATATCCCTCAACAGAAGGAACCATGTGTGAAATGACATTAGCTAACTTGAATTTGATGAGTTTCTGTGTCCTGGTGATTACCTACTTTGTGCTAAGGCTTAGAATAGAAACTAAACACTTCAAGACCTGTGAGCAGACCTAATGCCTGCTGCAAACAAAACCCTAACCTAGGATATGCTATTGGAGACATCTCATGTTCATCTCATTACCCCTACATTTTTCTGTTTCCCAGGAAAGCACTGGAGCAGTCAAGGTGGGGAAACACTGGGGTGAGGGTAAAGGATGAGGGTCATTCACTGGGGTGAGGGCTTCATTTATTTATGGAAAGTTGGATTGACAGTAATTGTAACAAGTTGTTTTCTTGTGGCAGGTCAAAGAAGAATACCATGTGACCCACATAATTATTCCTGTTCAGACAGCAGGCCCTAATTATTGTTATGCGGAGAACGAGGAGGAAATATATTTCATGCAAGAGGAACTGGGCCTTCTGACATTAGGTTGGATTCATGTAAGCAAATTGATTTCACAGGTGGTGAGCCCAGATCTGTGTCTGCACAATCAAGACGAATTTCATCCATCTGTGAGCACCCACAGTCACTGGTGTTCTAGTGTTTAGTCAAAAGGCACATTCCTTGGTGCATTTCAGCTTTACTAATTTACCTCTTCCTCAGTGTAGTTCTTCATTGTTCCACTTCTTGGTTAATGTGTTGTGCATTGTAGACTCCCTAGGAGGTAAGAAAACATGGTGTAGACACCATCACCCTAAATGCTGTATGGAAGTATTTCACTCAGTCAAGAGAGTTCCCTCTGTTGATATCTTTTTGCCTTTATGAAGAAGTACTTGGTTTTGTACACCCAAAGAGCTTCTTCATGCAAAGTTGCATCCAAATTTGCTTATTTGCCTTACAATAATACACCATGGCAGATGGAAGTAGGTTCTGTGAAGCCAGGTGAAGGCAGGAGATAATCCCCTGGAGGCTTTTGTTTGCTGAGATTCAGAATACCTGGTAAATGGTGGGTGTGACAGCAGGAGAAGTGACTTTCTGACAGATAATAAGACCTAATGGGGACTGCTTGAGCACAGTGGGTTATTCCATAACAAAAGGCTGCAGGAGAACTGGTCATGGGTTTCCCAGAAGCCACAGACCAGGGACAGTAAGAGAGAGAATTCAGGATGTGACCTAGGGACAATCTCCATCAGCAAGGGGATTCAGTTCTCATGCTCGAGCTGGGGTTCATTGATGAGTTTGGCTTCTGAAATTTAAGCAGGCCATGGTGCCAGAGACTAAAAGGTTTAACTAATCCATAGAAATACAGTATACAGGCAGAATACTGGCATCCTGTCATTCAGGAGGTAAGATTTCTGGATGATGACTTTGGCACCAAAAAGTAATAACCAGAAAGAAAGAGGCTTGAAAAAAATGGGTTGAGTTTACGGCTATCTGGGAGTCTTACAGGACTGTCATGTTGAGTCTTCATCTAAGCTGTAGATCCCATAGGAAGGGAGAGTCATGAGGCCACTCTGTGCAGAACTAGTTTAACAGAATCTTCAAATGTACATGAATGGGGCAATGGCTTGTTTTGTTGGTTTTACCAGTTTTTACTTCTTTTCTTTTTTCCAAATGTTTTCTATTTTAAAATATAGCTAATTTGTAAGTATGCATACATTTGCAGTGTAATTAATGACTTCTTGATGAAACATCCATGTGAATAATACTCTTAGAGAAGGAAACAGGAACCTTCCAAGGGCCTTGTCAAGCTTTGCAACTTCTCTCTTCTGAGACTGATCTCCTTCTTGTTCTAACCATCTCTTTCTCATTTCATTAGTATTCATCTACTAAGTGTGCCTTCCTCCATGATATCAGCATTTCAGTACTGCTTGTGTCTTGAAATGTAGAGGTTAGATATTTGGTTTTTACATCTGGCTTGCTTGCCTTAACATCTGCAATGTTCATCACCTTTGTGGCATGCAGTTGCCTGAGGTGTGCTTAAACCTGGCAGGCTATGAAGGAAGGGAGGGAAGAGGCATAAGTTAATGCAACAGTACTAGGTAGAGTAACACAAAATACAACCAGATGTGGCTTCTCTTCACATAGGAAGATATCCCACAGCTCTTAATGGCAGGGAACTGAAGACTCACAGAGTCTGTTGAACTGAAGTTCTAAATAGTTTGGGAACTCTTGGTTAAGATGGAATAGATTCTATTGTTGGCAGGAGGGAAGCAGATGTAGGTTAGAAGCTAAAGGACAAACTTGGAATGGTTATTGTTTAGACATCAGGTATAAGTAAATATGGATGAATAAAAGTCTAGTCCTCAGTGAGGGAACAGCCTCAAGTAATTTTTTAAAGCTCAGCTTCTAATGACCTTATAGATTAGGTTGATAAGTGAGGTCATTTCCTCTTCCTTCTCCACCTAGCAGACCACAGATGTGTCCCAGCATGATTTGGCGAGTCATTGTGGGAGGCAGTGGTTGAAAATTCTTGGGACCTGCTGTGTTGGGTATGTCATTGGGCTTACTGTGATTTCTTGAATTCTTTTGTCTCCATAGACCCATCCAACCCAGACTGCCTTTTTGTCGAGTGTGGATGTACACACACATTTTTGCTACCAGAAGATGCTGCCAGAATCAATTGCAGTGGTGTGCGCACCCAAATATAAACAGTGAGTATATATAATTTAAGCCTAGACGGTACAAGAGCAAAATCCTCTATGGCTCAGAACACTGTAAAAACTAAGTAATATCCAGAAAGTCTTAACTGAGTGCTATAGAAGCCCCCTTTTAGGGTGAACATTCTAGCACCAGCTGCTCTTAACAGATGTGCTGACACCACTGCTCGTTTTCTAAGACAAAGCACAAAGAAGTGATCTCAAGTGTCAGAGGTTGAAGATATTCCACACAAGAAACTGCCTAAAGTGTCATTCTCAATGTCACCTTAGTCTGAATTCCTCAGCAGAGCTAGTGTTGGGAAAGCAATGAATCATCCTGTTTCTTTGAAAGAATTTTGTACCCTGGATAATGTCCCACAGGAATTAGTGGTCATAGGTTTGAGTGCTACCCCATTTATTCCTCACAGTGATTGGCCTGAACTGGATTGATTCTTCTTTGTGCTCAATTCTACTGTTGAGAATTTTATTATTAAGTCAAACTACAAGAAAGGGATCAAGAGAGAGAAAACCATAGAGAGAGATACACGTAAGGAGAGGAATGAGAAGGAGAGAAAAGAGCGGGAGAAAAGGGAGGGAGGACAATTAGGACTATGACAGAGAAGACATAGTCTAACAGAACTTCAATGATAGTGTTTACTAGGAATAGAAGGAAGACATACACATCATCTGTGCGGGAGGAAGAATTGTGCAGGTCAGAGCAGAGAGAGCAGGAGAGCAGGGGAATAAGTGTAGGTATGAAAGAGAAAGAAGAGAGGACATAGAGGAGAGGAGAGAGAGGGAGGAAAGAAAGGGGGAAGGGGAGAGAAGAAGATGGAAAGAGGGAGAGGAGAGAGAGACGAATGAGTGTTGTGGGGATTTCTGTTTGACTGTGAGTCTGCCTTTCTCTTTTCAGAACAGGAATTTTCACACTGACAACTTTTGGATTAAAAGAAATATCAAGCTGCCCCAGGAGGGGCTTCCATCCCCATAATCAGGACTCAGCTCTTTTCTGTGTAGGTATCTGTATACAGGAGAAGAAACATAATAACATTGTGAGAATATCCAAACCCTGTCCCACAAAATTTATAAGAGCCAGGGATACAACCACAGAGATTCAAGGAAGCTTGAAATCCTGGAATCAGAATGCTAAGTCTAAGAGGTAGAACATTCTGTGTGTGATTATATGTATCATAATTAATATGTATATGCATTTGTATAGAATTTGGATCACACTCTGATCCTAAAGGGAAAATAACACTTGTATTCATTTCAGCTCTTCTTTTAAAAAGATATATAATTTTATATTTCATTATATTTATACCTGTACTTTCATTGTGTAGCCTTTTAAAAATAGAACCTATTTTTATTTTAATTTGTTGTCTCTGTGGATTTTCACATGGGAGTTTAGTGCCTGTGTGGTAAAAGACGTTTGCAGATGCCCTAGATATGGAGCAAGGCAGTGAACACTTCCTACTTCCCTTCAAGAATAGTAGGTGTTGTTAAACCCAGCACTATTCTCAAGGCCCCACCTTGTAAGTCATGGTTCATACCAGGGTGATCAGTTTTTTGTAGCCAGAAACTTTCTACCAGAACTGTTCAAAATTACCTAGCTCCATTTTGGAGTACAGTAATGTTGTTTCTGAGATATTAAAAGATATTGCTCATTTTAAAAACGAATTATCTAGAACGGGAGTTCCCAAGTTGCCAATTGTAATAACCCCTTCCATGGTGAAAAACACCCATAACATAAGCTCTTGGGCAGTTGCAGTAGATCATCAATTTGAGGCTAATTGATGTTACATAATAAGACTTTTTAGACTGATGATTACCTATCATGTTGTAGACCCAGAGTGACCATCCCTGAAATGTCAGTAATGTCACCCTTACAATCTGATTAATGTAATGACTCCCCTCAAGGTCTATTGGGTCACCTTTGCCATCTGATGTACATTATGACTCCAATGGTGCACTGCACTTACATATCTCTAACAACAAACACAATAACAAAAACAACAACAACAAAAAAAACTATTTGCTATGTGACTCTGGAAAATAGATGGAAAAGATCCTGAGATACACAGAGATGATTGACTCTAAACATGAGGCATGAGGAGAACTAGGGGGGAGTGTTGGGGACCAGAACTTTTGACATTACTTCTAATGACATCAAGATTTCACCACTTGGCTGAGAACTATCTGGCTGCAATGAAATTCTTCAATCAAAACTTACTGCTCGGGATGTGGCTCAGTTGTGATAGTGTTCCAATTTTAAGCATTAGTATCTGAAATCCTTTCCCAGCACTGATGAAAACAGTTGTGCTTATGTTTGCCTATAATCCAGCACTGGGAACCTCGAAGCAGTAGAATAATGTCAGGATCCTTCTGGCTTAGCTAGGCTATGTGTGCTAGCCTATGTCGCACAAGGCCCTCTTTTGGTATAAATAAAATGTACAAGTTGTTTCAAAACTGATTTCCATTCCCTAACAATATTTCCCTTTTTCCAATTGCAGGACTGCCGTCATGTCACCATCCAAAACAGCAGGGTGACAATCACGGATTTGCGATGAGTAAATCCCACAGACCCACCTCAGTGGGAGCCTGTGTGTGTGTGTGTGTGTGTGTGTGTGTGTGTGTGTGTGTGTTGTGTGTGTGTATTTTGTATATATGTGACTGAATGTATGGTGGTGTGTATCTGTGTATGTATGTTAACCTGTGTTATGTATGTTACATCTGTGTTAAGGATATCAATGGTATAGTATGTATTTATGGCACACTGTGTTCATTCACAGAGCCCAGATGAACTTAGTTCTACATTTCTGTTTTAGCAATTAGGAAAAGCTTCGATAAAACACAGAAGAATGTGATACATAAAGTCAAGACCTCTTGAGTACAAACCCTGAGTCTAGATGTGAGATCATAGAAATTTATTTGATTTCAAGGTGAGGTGGCTATATTTTTGACTTGTCAGTAATATCTTTCTTCAATAATGCACAAAGTGAGAAATGTGATAAGGCAATATGGACAAAGCCATCAGCTTAATCACAAGTATCGCAAAGGAAACATAATCTGCAATATGTTTTAATTTATGACATTTGCTATATTCATGGCTGAATTTTGAGGTGAAAGATCATAGCTCTTTTGAATAAGTGGAGAAAAATTGATCTAATATTGCATTCTACTAAAATTACAATTCTAGATTGTGAATGTAATTTTCTGTTTTTTGTTTCAGCCTCTTGTATTTGTAATGACATCTGATGCTAGAAACCCTTTGACTAACAACATTTCCTGACTAAAACAGACTGTATGGAATATTTAACATAAAAGAGGGATGTGTATGAATTGAGATCAAAGAGTACAAAATGCAAGTTCTTAGAAATAATTTGATATTAGGAATCATTTAGAGATTATATATACTGTAAAAATGAATAAGACAATGTTTACATATTTTATGTCAACAAAGTATAATAGTACATCTTAGAACATGATGGGATTTCAAATTTAATAAAGATTCCTTTTATTGCATTGTAGAAACACAATGTTAGAAAGGATTTGAACATGACTGGTGGCCCCCTCCTTACCTTGAGTACCACAGGGAAACCTTTTCAAGATGACAACCTTCCTGGTAAACATTTTATTCTTATGTCCATCCTTACTACAAATGTCCCTGATAGCGAAGCAAAATTTATTCCCATTACCCAGATATACAATCTTCTGGACCAGTTTTGATTTTCTGTGCAAATATTCAGCAATACATCATTTCTCTACATGAAATCTTACAGTAAATATATAGTTAGGTTATTTATACTTAGTAATTATACCCTCAGATGACATCTTAATTGTTTTCTTTTAAATTAGTCATATAGTCTATGAAAACTTTAGTAAATTCTATTTTCATTTTATATTTATATATTAGGAAGAGCTTTCTAAATCTACAGTCGTCACATATTAGACCAGTTGTCTTCCTATTCATCGTACTTACAAATTGTTCTATTTGACTGGCTTGCATTATGCATATAAAACTGTTTACATTTTATTTTCCTTTCATTTGAATTGAAATTATTCTATTATTTGGAAATGATATAACAATTAAGATTCCATAACTTAATCTGTTTAAGGTGTATTTCTTCTTCCAAAACAATTTGTATCATTGAAGATCATTCAATTAGTATTAGGAAATTAATAAATTACTAAGGGAATAACAGTACTTAATGAATGTATGATTTCTTCTAATGAGAAGATAATTGTCAAGGTACTTGTGGTCCAACTCTAAACTCTTGCTTGTTTGAATTTTTATGCATGTGTAGGTTAGAAAGACTGATTGCATATCCAGTACCGAGGAGACCAGGTAATGGAGAAAGCAAAAGTGTTAGTTGTTGATAATAGCAGTTGACACAGCTTGTAATTAACTATGTGGTATTTGTAGATCTTCAAACAATATTAATTAGTAGGCACAAATTAATTACAAATTAACTAATAGGCATAAGTGAAGAACGATACTTTCACGATTGCTAAGCAATAGAGGCTCACTCTCAGAATTAGTTACTACAAGTTCAGCAGGTTTAGTTATGCTCTGTGCAGCTGTGTCTTCCTATGTAAGTATGGCATAACATCTGGGTGAGTAGGTGTTATAACAGAAGATAATACATCATATAATTTACTATAGTCAGTCTTTAGTGTCTGCAAGACCAATATCTTCATACATTTTTGTCTTCTGTACTCATTGTTTCACAGTTCTGAACTTCTGTGTAGACAAAAACATTATAGCATTCCTTGTGAGAGACTGTGAGCAGAAAGCAGATGTCCTGTGGACTGAGCAATGGATGTGAGACACATGATTAACTTCAGACTGTGTCTCCATCAGATCTGTTCATGCTCATTTTTCTCTGCAACCTGGTCCACTCTCAACTTTACATTAGTTCAAGTAATGTTCTGATAATCTACTTTTCCAAATTTGTACTGCATATGTAATAATACTAACCCAATTTGTAGGATAATAAGCATTCAACTCATGAACCAATCACTTTTATGCTACAAGTATGATGTTTGTTTTATTTAATTCTTTACATAAGATTTGTAGGATGATTGGCAATTGAATGTGACTTTCTCTAGAAGCTGGCATTATGGGCCCACAGATCAGTACACATAAAATAGATTATTCTGGAAAGATTCTTACTTAGGCTATGTACCTATATCTCAAGTGGTCATTAAGACAGATTGCATAGTTCATTCTTGAATTTATGTTTTATGTGAAGCTCCTATACATAATTTATTTTCATAAAAAGTAATGATTATCAAGAGTGTCTTCTATGGTAATTTGAAGCTTCTGGATTCTTTATCAGTTAAAATATGCTAATACACTACATACCTGAATATATAGGTATCATTTTAGAAATGTAATTTTTGGGACTTGCATTATAAGTTGATGTTTTCCCTGATGGTACTTTAGCTTTGCCAAATTATGTTTCTAATATATTTCTTTGGAATCTTATATGTATCATATTTTGTAAATAGGACATTCACTGTGATCTTCTCAGCCTATATCATACTGTATATTTAGCATCGTGTAGGATAAAAGACATAGAGGTTTATGTGACTCAGTAGGAGAAGTACTTACCTAATATTTGTAAGAATCTATATTTATTAGAAAATTTGTCAGAAAAATGGTAAATTATTAGAAATACCTGTGGTGTTCTTGTTTGTAGAAAGATTTTTATTTGTTTTAGGTGACTTCTAGTCTCATCATGAAACCCAGATTTGCCTCAAAATTCTGATGTGTTTATTTCCCCCTCTTGATTTATGTGGGATTACAGATATCTATGACTATGCCAGCAGAAAATTTTTCATAACACTGCAGTGAAAACATTAAAAACCAAACTTCCTAAGTCATACTTTCCACAACCACAAAATTTACAAAATGTAAATGTTTAGAGAATGGGGTTGGAGAACTCAGGTTTGTATTTGATATGATGTAGCCACCAGCAGTCAGCTACAGGAGGCAAACTCTATGTGATTGTGGGGTACAAGGATACATGCTATGCTATAATAATAGTATATATTATCTGAACATAGAATGAGGTATATGGATGTTAGTGAGACATGTATTAGTGAAGTAGAGAAAATCAGAGGCATTAAAGTCAAATTTACCCACTTCTTAATTTTGTGTAAACTTCTACAGTGTTGAGACTGAGTTCACAGCTTACTGTCCTCAACCACTTCACAATTCTGAAGTTCTGTCTCATAAAGAAAGTTAGAAATTTTCAAGGAAAAAATGGAAAGAAGGAAAAGGTAAGGAAGGAATCTGATTCATAGATTATCTATTTATCTCATGTTATTAAGTAATTCTTTATAAGAACTATATATTTTTTTTAAAAATTAACATTTTCTTCTCAAGTCAAAAACCATTTTCTAGTAGTTGTACCTAGACATCTGAGACCAGGAAGTGTTAAGTGCTACATAAGGTATATAGACAAAACAGCGCTTCTATTCAATTCAATCACTGTGTGTTTGTTCTAAAGTGACTTTTAGGATAAATACATCAATTTTTCATAAAATCACTCTTCTGAACACTGGAAAGTATGGATGGCAGTGTCCTCAAATACTGGCAAGAAGAAGCAGTCATGTATTCCATGATTCAACAGGATTTATTTCTACCTTCCAGGCCCACCTTTGACAACTTGACTTTGGTTCTGCACATTTTAAAGGAAAGTAAGTGTGATACTTATTTTTCTCACTGTTGTCACAAATCCCATAATCGAAGCAGCTGGAGAAGAAGCGAAATTCATTTGGATCACAGTATATGGATAGTACAAGAGGAAACCAGTGAGTGGTGATTGATGTACAAGCCAATTACTCACAAAAATGCCAAAATTTAGTGGTGGGAGAGAATTGGACCTTGAATGATTTGGTATCACAAACCATTGAGATTCAGAAACCATTTTAGAAGAAGGTTAGGACGTGTGTAAGAGCTGAGACTGTAGACAAGGGTAACAGCAACAGCAAACATTTTTAGAAATGACAGAGCAAATGTGACCTGTACAAGACCTGCACAGAACTTTTCTTGTCAATGTTCCTCATGGATGATATGGGATCCAACCTGAGGGACAGTAGTCACTTAGTGATTGTTCAGAAATGGTTAGCATTTTCTTTAGTGGTGCAGTTCCTGACATAAATGCTCTTTTCTCAGGAAATGTCATACTGGACACTTAGGCAAGAAACTACAATTAGACTCAGCATTATTATATTACAGAAGACATGAAAGTGGAAAGGAATGGTGGTTTCAGCAAGAGAGGGAGAAGTATGACAGTGGGCAGTGACAGTAATATCTAAAATTTATTATATAATCTCTGACACGGTCACACAATAAGAGAATAAAATAAGATGGGCTGATACTTTATTTAGATTCATTAAAGTTTGCCAGAGTATTCAGAAAGCTAAGTCACAAGCCATAGAAGTCAGGCACAGATCTTCAATCCCAGGAGTCAAGATTAAGAGATAGATGGATTTCTGTGAATCCAAGGCTACCAAGATCTATACAAGCTTGATCCAGTTCTAAAGAGGAACAATTGACACAAAGACAATCTCAGCACCAGGAATCATATGCCTTTAAACCCAGCACTAGAGTGGTATAAAGGATAGAAGTAGGGTCTTTAGTAGACTATCATGGACTTATTTTCTAGCCACAATGAGGATAGGAAGACCCTGAAGTCTCCATATTCTCTAGCCACACTGTGGATAAGTTATAAATAGTCTTAGGGTTGGTGTGAGCCAGAATAGCCTTCCATTCTGAGGTAGAAAAGAGTAGTGTTCAGCTGCTTTGCTTTTCTGATCTTCATTTGAACTGTAACCCCAATATCAGTCTCTGGTCCTTTTATTTTTCATGCTACAGAAAGTGGGAAAGGGAGGAAGAGGGGAGTAGGAAGGCAGGAGTGGTGGAATGAAGGAAGGGCATCATGGGTACTGTTCTGTGTATAAAGGTCATGAACCAGATGATGATGGAGTCAGAAGGTCTTTCCTTGACCTCATGTACAGGTTCCTTGGAGTTGCTGGAGAGAGGAGGCCCAGCCATGCAGAGTAGATGCATACTGGTAGCAGATGGAGCCAGGAGGACGAGCCATGAAGAAGCAATGGATGCAGAGAGCTGATGGGGCCAGGAGGACCAGTGATGCAGAGAATTTTGATCCAAGGAGCCAATGGAAACTGGAGGACCAGCTAGGGTGGAGGTGTCAGTGGAAGAGATACATAGAACTGTTCAGTAACAAAGTATCCCAGACAGTCTCCCTCCAGTGACATAGATCTCCAACATGTCCACCCATATCTGGATGAGACTGATCATAGTGATGGTGTCAGTGTCCCCATTTACCTCATTATTGTACTTTCTTTTCTCCTGGCCTTTACAGCTAGGCATTTGTTATGTTGTCATCTGAGAAGAGCCAAAAATAATCTGGTTGTTTCCTAATTAACTGACTGAGTAAATTATGTTTTCATTTTCCCTTTATTTTACTAATGTTTTAGACTAAAATGTCTTCATACTCATCATCATCTTTGTTCTTCCATCTTCCTCATTGCTTGGAAGATACATATATGTGTGTGTGTGTGTGTGTGTGTACTATCTTATATGTTTGTGTCTGTCTGTGTGTGTATAATCTTATATGCATTTATGCATATATGTATACATGTATATATATGTATATATTTGTTTTTTGCATTTGTAATCTTATGTTTCCATGTATGTTCTTGTGTGTATGTGTGTTTCCTAGCACAGCTGAAAATCTCAGCCTTGCTTAAGTTTTGCTATTTCCCCTTTCCTACTCCAATTTAGACTAGCACCAGTGTTTTTTTAAACAATATGTATTTTTTTTAAAGAGGGGGTTTCTTTGTGGAATTTGGATACCAGGCTTGATTCAAAGTCAAGAGTTCTGCCAGTCTCTCCCTTCCATGTGCTGGGATTAAAGGCATGTGGCACCTCTGCATGGCCTTTTTACATTTTTTTATTTATCTTTTACATTCCAATGCCATTACCTCCCCATCTCTCTCACAATTCACATCTGCTCCTCAGAGGGTAACACCTCCCCTAGTAAGCCTGCTAATTCATCTCACTGAGGCATGAAAATGGCACCTCCATACCATCCACACACCTGTGTCTCGTCTGAACAACTGATCTCTCCATAGAATGGGCTCCACTAAGTCTGTTTGTGTATTAGATTGGATCTGGGAACCACAGCCAGTAACCTCATATGTGTCCCATCCACACCATTGCCACCTTTGTTAAGGGAGGTGTAGTTGGGTCTTAAGCAGATTCCCCTTTGTCAGACCAGAGTCAGTGATCACTCACTATCTTGTATCAGCTGATTCTGTGAGTTTCCCCTTCTCAGTCTTGACTCCTTTGTTCATATTATTTCTCTTCCCTCAATTCAATTGTACTCAGGTGCTTGACCCAATGATATTGAAGTGACCAGAGCCTCACCCAGCCATGAGAGGCTGCAGAAGACCCACCAAGGTGTAGGCCTCTGATTAACCAGCATGTACTGAGCTTTTGTCCAGCTTCTGACATTGCCTGACCTTGCTGAACCTTGCCCCAGTCACTAGGAAGCCCCCTTGAGGCAAGGCGGTTAGCTGGGTGGGTCTGAATGTGCTTTATAGTATGTGAAGTACAGAGCATAGCAGACTCCATGGGAGGCCTCTAAACATGGCAACCATTTCTGCAGGGGTAGTTGGCCAATCAACACAGGACAAGTTGCCCAAGCCTGGAGTCACACAAATCCTCAGACTGTTGCAGACCCCAGACACTCCCCTTGGTCTACCCCAAAAAATCCCCTGCCCTATCATCCCTCTGGCTGCTTCTCAATCCACCCAATGTGTCAGATGGACAGAGGACAGAAATTAATATAGTTAACTTATTAATTAATTAAAACACTTTGCTTTTGCATCAGATCAGTTCTCTTGGTGATTTTTGGAGTCAGAATTTGTGCACAATTATTAGGTGTGGATTTATGCATCTCTTTCCATCTGTTTCTAGATTAGGGTTGTAGTTTCTCTGGGATTGTGGATTGTAGCCTGTGTATCATTTGCTTTTTGTCTGGTATCTTCTCATGAGTGAGGGGGGAAACAAATGATTTTTTCTAGTTTTGCTCACTTGCCTGCCAATTTTGGATAATTTTGTTTCTTAACATTGATAAGTAGTCCACAGTGTAAATGTACCACACTTTCCTTATACTTTATTCGATTGACAAACATCTAGGTTGTTTGCAGGGTATGGCAATTATGAATAATGTTGCTATGAACATAGTTGAGTAGTTGTCCTTTTTATGTGGATGTGCCGCCTTTGGGAACATGCCCAAAAGTGGTAATGCAGTATCTAGAGGTAGGTTGATCTCTAGCTTTCTGGGAAATCTCCACACTGATTTCCATACCAGTTGTAAGAGTTTGCATTCTTGCCAGCAATGGAGGACTGTTACACTTTCTTTTCATCTTCTCCAGCATAAGCTGTCATCAGTGTTTTAGCTCTCAGCCTTTCTGAGATTATTCTGGTGAGACTGTTCTGTTTATATCTCTACCCATTTTTAAAAATTAGATTATTTGGTGTTTTGATGCCTAGTTTCTTCAGTTCTTTGTATAATTTGGAGATTAGCACTCTATCAGATGTGGGGTTGGTGAAGATCTTTCCCATTCTATAGGAAACTGTATTATCTTGTTGAAGATGTATTTTTTCTTTGCAGATGCTTCTCAGTTTCATGAGGTATCATTTATTAATTGTTGCTGTCAGTCTGTGCTACTGGTGCTCTGAGTCTGAAGTTGATTCTGGGCTGATGTTTCAGGACTACTTTTTTAGCTGCTGTCCCTACATTCTTCATGCACCACAGTGAATTAAATTTCCCCTGTTTACATATTGTCTTCTTTGTTAAAATGCTATTTCTTGTTTCTACTTTTTGATTGAACTGCCCCTCACATAAAATTATACAGGGAAATTTGTAGTTGCTGAGCTAGTATAACACTGACAGAAGGTATACTCTCAGGAAAACACTTCCCAGTGATATATATATATATATATATATATATATATGTATGTATGTATGTATGTATGTATATTCACCCATTCCTCCAGTGCACACTAGAATGTTCCCCCACATAACACCAACTATAAAAATAGGTATTGTACTGGCTCCATCTGTAGAGGGTCCCCCTCCCTTGCCTCTCCCAATCTTGTCCATGTTTCTGCCTCAGTTCCACTCCATCTTAGCCTTTGAGACAAGGTCTTTCCCCCGAATCTCGTTCTTGCAGATATACTATACTCTCCCTTGTGAGTCAGGGAAACCCAAAGATCATTTTGTTTTTACCTTCTTGGCTCTGGAATAAGATGCCTCTTCCACTGTGCTGGATTTTTTCTAGATTTATGGGACAGAATTCAGATCACTGTGTTTACTTAAATTTTAACAATGATTTTAAAGTTATCATTTTAAAGTAAATAAATACATTTATTTAGTGTAGAGACAGGATCTCTCTTTGTAGCACAGATTCTTCTGGAAGTACATCTTCAGACCAGGCTGGCCTGGTACTCACAGAGAAATACCTGCTACTGCCTCCTAAGTATTGTGAATAAAGTTGTTTGCCACCACAATCTGGCTCCCGAAACAATTTTATTGACTTAGTCATCGTCATCTTCCCTGGCATGTTTCTCTATTTTAAAACACATTAATGAAATAACTCTATTTCCCAAGTCATGTCCTTGTAATCATTAGCTTAAAGGTACAAACTGAAATCCTATTGATTTCCATCCTCTGCTTGTTACATGAGCAACCTATTTGGTGAGTATTAGCCTTTTGGAGGCACTGGAAATAGCCCTTATATGAGACAGCTATAGTAATTTTGCATATTCTATTAGCATAGATATGTATGAGTACTTATGGGCACATACCAGGAGTAAAATTGGTGAATCTGAGGATGCATGTATTATTAATTGGATGAATTTTCTCTAATATGTCATGAATTGATTATATAAACACATAACAAAAATATATGACATACCCACTCATTATTTTGGCAAATGTCAGCATTTTTAATATTAAAAGTTTGTGGTATCAACTTACACACTATTAAATAAATCTTAGTTAGGAACTGAGGGTATAATCCAAATTTCTCCAGTGACTAATGGTATTAAATGAACATCGTACATACCTATGTATGTATATATTACATATATACATATGAGATTCTTTAGGCCTCAGAAAGTCATGCCCATTTAGAAATTAAATATTTAAACTTCTGTCTTTCTGTATTTCATACTAAAATATCTTAATTATATGGTTCCATGGGGTCTGTGTAAGTTCTTGTAAATCCAACCTTATCTGGTTGTGTTCAGATGATGAAACTGGAATCATTTATCCTCGCAAATATTCCCAGAGTCCCTCTTGTATTTTCTACAGTCTTGTCCATAGCTCATCATCACTCCCAAAGGACCAACATCTGGGAGTCAGTCACTGTCCACGGTGCTGTCAATAATGTGAAAAGAAGACGACTGTGCTTAACAATCTAAACATCATTGCATTTGTGTGTTTTGAAAATGCACCCACTGAAATTCTGATGTAACACCAAACCTCATTCAACAGGTATAAATGAAACATGTCATTTGACATATTTATGTGAATGCACTTGCTGTTCTCCTTCATGAGGAAATGTTTATATGTTAGAGAAGGTGAGTGCAGTAGGGTTGGAGAAAGGATCGCGGGACTCATGAAGTAAGTGTTGGATAGATCCCTCTGTTTTTCAAATGTGGATCCAGGTACAGTAACACATACTTTCAATCCCAACACTGAGGAGGCTGAGACAGAAGGGCTATTATGTGTGAAGCATCCCTGGGATACACACTAGAGTGTAAATCTAGCAAGCTTAAACACAGCAACGCTTTGTCTCAGAACAAGTGAGAAAATCAACACTCTAGGTGGAACATAACAATGACATAACATAACAACTCCATTCTAAGGTGACCTCCCTTTACAAAATCATTTTCCCAATCCCCACATTACGCTATTGACTCTGTGGGGCATTCATTCCATCCTCAATCAGGACACTCATAGGAAGCTAACCAGGCAGGGAAGTTAAAAATACTGGCTTAGCTGGGAATGGTTGGAACATATATGATTTTCAAGAATACAAACCTCAGAAGACCCAAGACTATGAGAAGTGAATTTGAAGCTGGGCTGAGGTGGAACATGCCTTTAACAATTGCAAGCAGGAGAAATATGCAGGCAGAAGTCTGTGAGATTCAGGGTAACTTAGTTTACAGAGGAAATTCCAGGACATCAGAGAAACTGATTCAAAGAGCATGAATGAATGAATGAATGATGAGAGAAGTCTACTTTGGATTAATAATAGATTGAGGTTTTATTTAGTAAGGAAAAAGTAGAAAACTGGAAGCAATCAGAATCCAGTGACGTTAATGTCAACATAAGGAGTATTGCTCCAAAGTTGTGGCTGGCCAACAAGCCCTTGTAAAGGGAATACATTTGTAAACTTGGGAGATGTTCATATACAAGCAAAATTATTCTCTTGGTTAATGTTTGTCTTATGGTTACTATTACAGTGTAATGACACCATGTCCATGGCAAGTCCAATAAGGAAACCATACAATTGGATGGGCTGGCTTACAGTTTTGGACATTCAATCCATTAGCATTATTGTAAGAATCATGGTGGTGTGCAAGCAGACATGGTACTGCAGGATCTGAGCATAATACATTTTGCAGCACAGGAAGCCAATCTAACACAACAGGCAGTATCCCCAGCACAAGAAGCCTTAAACCAGCCAACCCCCTCCATTGACACACTTTCTGTAACAAGGCCAAACCCCCACAAACAAAAGATTCCCCAAAATGGTGCCACTTCCTTCGTGATTATGGGCACAAATATATTCAAACTACCACAGTGCTAATTATGAACTTGAGTCTAGGATCACCTGGATGATGTGCATTCCAATGGGAAACCATCTTGATTACTTTAATTGATCTGGGAAGACCTGCCCATTTTGGTTCCCACTCTTCCCTGAAGCCGTGCAGGACTGCAGACAAGGAGAAAATGTTCTGAGCAGTGGTTTAAACTTTTCTGTTTCCTGACTGTGGTGCAAAGGACCAGCACCCTCAAACTCCTGTAGCTCTGACTTTCCCTCATCCAACACTCCTAGTCACAATTGGTGAGACCTGGTTTAGAACTCCCAGTGCCTTTGCCTCAAGCCCTTTATATTCCATTTAGAATACACAGACCAGGGTGAGGTGGGATCTCCTTTTTAACCAGATTTTAACAAATATCCTTGATGTCAACAACCATCCTACCACCCACTCTTATTTAATTGTCTATTCCATCATTTCCTTTTGTAGTGTTGTCTGCTGACCCACTTCACTAAGTGGTCCTCTATGTCAGAAGGTTTAAGGAAATCTAGCTCTGAGTTTCTGAACTCTGAATGAAGTCAAATTGGAAGCTGAAGAATTAATTTATTCACTCTTTTATAGAATGGTCAAATCGTGTTGCTTTGCATTCTCTCTCTCCCCCTCTCTCATTTCATACACAGATCAGCACACAAAGTTGCTCAGATATACAGGGTGGGGGAGGGTACACATTCATGTGAACAAGGAAACACACAGAGTATACAGGTCTGTGCTGGTTTGTTTTAATATCAACTTGACACAGCCACCTGTGAGCAAGGACAAATGACAAAATTGCCCCCATCATATTTTCCTTTTTTGCAAGTATGTAGAGCATATTTTCATTAATGATTAACATTGGCCTATACCACAGGGAATGATGACATCACTGCACTGCTGGCCCTGGTTTCTATAAGAAAGCAGGCTGAAACAGTGTTGGGAAGTAAGCCAGTAAGAGGTATTCCTCCATGATTTCCACATCAGTTTCTGCCTTGAGTACTTGTATTAGCTTCCCTTAATGATGGGCTCTAAATTGAAAGACCTTTCCTGCCCAATTTTGGTTTTGGCAGTGCTTTCTTTAATTTTTTTTTCACAATAGGATCTGTAAGACAATGCTGTCCATTGTACAATTCAAATTATCTTCTACCCCTGTTCAGTACAGATTTGTGAACTTTCGTGGCTTGTTGTTGTTTTATGACCATTTATTTCATTATTCAGGTTTTAATGTCCCTCTGTCATCTTAAGCTTCTCCATGTGGGAACCCTAGTGAAACTTTCCATGCATTCTTGTTCATTTGGCATCCCCTAATGAGTCCTTAGTTTCCTTGAGCTTAATTTGTAGACCTCACCAGTTTGTGGAGATCTGGGAATTAATGTGTTGGCTTTGCCTTTGTGCACTTTTCTTAGACTCAGGGAGAAACTTGATGGCTGCACAAGTCTCTCAGCTCGCATAAGCAAGCAGTCAAAATGCACCAGATGTTGGTATAAATGTGCAGTCTTTGAGTATAAGCCTTACAGTGGAATTACTGTATCTCAAGGTAGACTGATGCCCATTTTCCTTCCCTAGTTGGCGGTATATGCTTTCAGTCCCACCAGCAATGTAGGTGTGTTGCCCTTGTCCAAATCCTCTCCAACAAAAACTGCCATTGGTCTTTTTTTATTTAAGCCATTCTGACAGGGTAAGATGGTATCTCAGAGTGGCTTTGATTTGCATTTTCTGATGCAAATATAAACCAGCTGCATATAAAACCAGCCCCTCTTTCTGTTCTGACTTCCCTGTGATAGACATTGTTTTCTGCAGTGATTATGTACTGGATTCCTCAGCCATTCTAGACTCAAATTTCACTTCCCATAGGACCACTCTTTCCACCCAGTCTCCTTCCTTCTCTTCTATTTTCTTTTTCTTTCATGTGTATTTTTTCTGGTTGTTTGTACATGAACCAAATGCATGTCTTGTGCCAATGGAGTTCAGAAGAGATTTTCAGTTCACCTAGAACTGGAGTTATAGGTTGTTGTTATGCAACAGGTGATATCTGGGTGTTGATCCTAAGTCTTTTGAAAGATCAGCCAGTGCCCTTAACTTCTGAACCATCTTTCCTGCCCCCGCTCTTTGCTATGATAAAAATATGACAAGAAAAGTGAGTATTTCCCTAGACATTCAGAAGAGGTCTTCACATGAATATTTTCTTTATTTACAACAGTGTAACTAATTGTTTGAGCATTTTGATCATATTCACACCTCATCATTAACTCCACTCTCACCTCCCTACTTACCCAACTTGAAGATTTTGTCATCTTCTTCTTCTCCTCCTCCTCCTTCTTATTCTTCTTTTCCCCTTCATCAAGTCCAGACTGTTTGAGCAACTACTATTGGGAATGACATCTTCCCTTGACTTTGTTTAAAGAGCATTCATGTCATTGAAGAGAGCAGACCCTCTCGTAGCAGCCAATAACTTCTCATCTAGGAATTGGATTGTGTGCCTACCTCACCGCTCCATGCTAGGATTTTGTGTTATTTGAGCTTGAATAGTTCTTATTCACACTTTCACAATGCTCTGAGTTCAACTGTACAACATCTGTGCTGAGTCTGGAAAATTCTTTTCTTCATGTGATCCATCACTTCTACACTTACATTTTTCAGCACCTTACTCCAAGAAGACCCCTGAGGCTTAGGACATGGGGTGTGATAGGTATATTAGGGAGATATGTGTTTATTGTTAATTTTATTATCATACAAATTTGTTTAAGAGGCTGTTCTGGAACTAGCTCTTGTTCCAGAGGCTGGACTTGAACTCATATAGATCCTCTTGCTTCTGCTTTATGAGTGATGGGGATTAGTTATTACCACCAATGCCTGTCCTGCAGTTTTTCAAGACACTTTGATTTTTTTTTTTTTTTTTCTTCAGATCTTGGAGTGTGGATTCTCCTGTGCTGGCTTCACGATGACTTTGAGTACTCTGACAAAACAACACTGCTTAACAGATGATACCCAGCTTCATCCCTGCCCTCAAAAATATAAGACACAGATTATGAACTTTTGGCTGTGATTTTGCACTTGATTTAATTATGGCCTCAGAACAGAGGACTGGTGAGCAGTCCTGGAGGAATTTGATTGAGGAGAACATGGATACAGTGGCAGCAGCATCTGTCAGGTTGGTTGGTTTAATTAATGTGTTTGGGTGTATGCATGTTTTGTCACCATGTCGTATGTGGAGGTCAGAAGAGAACTTGTAATAGTTGCTTCTTTGATCTCTCATGGGTTTAGACATTAAGCTCTGGTTTTCAGTCTTTGTGCCTAGCTCCCCTACCCACTCACTCATTGTGCTGTCTCCATTCTTTTATTTTAGCAATGACACAGAAGCCATTTGAGAACAGAGTCTGACATCAGAACTTATTTCCCTCAATTTATTTTTTAGCCCCACAATGGTGGATGGAACGCGGTTTCCCACTTGATGGGCAACAGATGTACTATTGAGGTTGGGCTCTCTGGCTCAATACTGGGCAGTCTACTGGGCAAACCCGTACTGCATTGAAGAAGGTAGACACACCGGGAATAGAAATCGCATGCTAGGACACATGCATTGCTTTGGTCAGTAGGTGACACTACATTTAGTATTTAAGTGTCGACAGTAGAAGGCTTTTACATATATAATGCATAGCTTAAGGTCCGTTTTCTAATTCCATAGCCTTTAAACCTGAGGAAGTCACTTTTCAGGCTGTGTCCTGCAACCCATGTTGTCTACAAAGAGCTTCTGGAGATTGTTTTTTTCCTAGACTGTGTCTCATTATATAGTTCAGATTGTCCTGGAACTCACTATGTGGAACTGGAATAGTTTGAACTCAAACGCGATCCACTGCCTCTACTGTGCAGGTTTTATTTTAAGTCAATATTTAAATTACCTGGTGTCTTTCTTTGAATTGACCCTATTGAGTGAAATTGGTTTTGTTTTCTATGATAGGCTCACATAAATTCCTATTTTTGGCTTTGGTAGTCATTCCTGAGACACCAGAGTAGTTCCAAGGGGATATGCTCCATAGGCTGCAAGGGCATGCACTCATTTGATGCTTATATCCCTATTTCTGAGAAGCTCAGTTTCAGAGAAGTAGATGATGGCTGCAGGCCTCACATTTCCCTGTGCATCCTTTCTTGGTGGTTCACTGATATTGGCAAATGAGAGAGAAAGGAGTAGAAGCACAAACCCAAATTTCCTGTGTTGCTTGTGTCCTGACATCTAGCTGGAATGAAGACAGATACACCACCCCCCCTTCAGGTTCAGAAGACTAGAGGGAACTACTTTGAATACCTACCTATGTTTGGAAAAGAGGCCTCAACACAGCTGCTTGCAACAGTTTATAAGACACATGCTTTCGAAGAGGCAGGGATAATTTTAGATTCTCCTACACTCCTGTCCTTTAATGTGGAACATGCAACCTACTATATAACAAGTTATAGAACATATCCAAAAGCAATACTGGTAGAAAATGTACAGATGCAGGAAACTTCGCTAAAGACTAGGACAAATCAAAGTACTATGAGAGGCAGGATACTGCAGATTAGACCAGGATGGGACAATCTATCAGAACCCACAGGAAACCGCAGATTGGACAAGGGAGAAACAGAATCATCAGATGCAGGAAACTGCAGTCTGAACCAGGAAAGAGCCATAAAATGTAGTAAACTTCAAATTTAGATCAGGAGAGGACAGAACTGTGGATGACCTAGCTTTCTGACCTGAATAAAGTCCCATAAGTTTCTATGGACAGACACCTCAAACTACTTAGAGGAAAAAAAAAAGGGCGCAGTGGGTGAACACACGATCCACAAATGAGCTAAAACCATGGTCTTTCTTTTTGCAGAGAACCACACATATAAGGAAGCACATGATAGTCAACTTTGTGTAAAAACCACCCCAGTAATACAGCCAAACGTCCTGCTTAGTTGCCGGATAAGCAGTCGTCTGTGAGATTAACTCTAGCAACTTTCAATGTACTCGGAATGTGTTCTGTCTGCAGCTCACTTCCTTCTCTCCTTTTGCCTTTTATTTGGAGGCCAGGGGTAGGGTGTCCAGACTAGCCTTGAAGATGAAATCTCCCTGCCTCTGTCTATCATGTAGGTGGCATAACAGGTCTGCATCACCAGGTCTAGCGGCAATTATCAGCTGGCAGCTCTGAGATCTTTTACCAGAAGGTCATTGCACATGGAGATTACAACTGAGTATGCCCAACCATCGAAGCTTCAAGGGTCTTAAGGATGATACTTCAGTAGACCACTAGAGGACAATGTAGAATCCAAAAATGACAGAGTGGTTGGTGCCTTCTTCCTGAGTCAGGGATAACTTCCCTGCCTGTTCATATCAGGATGACCCACTATTTCTGAGCATCACAGCTGGTTCTTGTGAGAAGGAGATGTGGGACTTCAGATCACAGATATTTCTATGTAATGCTTCAGATGAATTTTGATTTAATGCCTCAACAGAACCAGATGGCTTGAAGAGACATAGGGAAAAAGGAGGGAAAGGAAGAATAGATATGGTTATAGATAATATATGATGGGACATGTCATTCTGTATATATGTTTCTCATACTGGTCAATGAATAAAGCATTGTTGGCCAATAGGGAAAGGAAGATAGGAGGGGCTAGGAGAAGAAGAAATAGGAAGTGAACAGAAGAGCCAAGATGGAGAGTCTGGAGAAAGCAGTATGCTGGCTGGCTCCCCGATAAGAGAAATACATAGATCAGCAGAAATGGGTTATGCTTAAGATAGCGCTAGTGTGTGAGCATGTGGGGTTAGCCGATAACTTTCAGAGTCAATTTTCTCCTCCAGCACAGGTTCCAGGATCATTCTCAGGACC
>NW_026126533.1:0-108140 GCF_943737965.1 Phodopus roborovskii | reverse complement strand
TCCAGAACAGAAATCTGACAGCAGCAGAGCTACCATGGTCCCAACATTATCTCCCAAATTCTTTCTTGGGCATTGGGGTGTGGCTCAGGAGTAGGTTCTTGCCTAGAATCCCTCAGTGAGAGGCTGGGAGTGTGTCAGTAGCTGGCAGAGCATGCACAAACCCAGGGTAATAACTAGCACCAAAAAAGGAAAGTTTTACTTTCTTATTTCTCTGCATCATTCGGTATCCTTGGCATTTGTGAGGAGTTGGTTCCATGACTACCCTGAAATGCCGAAATCCCTTCTCTAACCCCCAAACCCTTGCACGTAATGGTTTGAGGCGTTTGTATGTAACCTTTGTGCACACTCCCATGTTCTTTAAGCCCCTCTAGGTGACTTCTGTTGCCTAGTGCAATGTAAATGGCTGCTTAATACATTGCTTAGGGAACAATACAGAGAGGCAGTTTTGGGGAGAACATTTTTCTTCTTCCTTTTTTTTTTTTAATTCGAGATAGGGTTTCTCTGTATTGTTTGGAGGTCATCCTGGAACTGGCTCTGTAGACCAGGCTGGCCTCGAACTCACAAGAGATCCACCTGCTTCTGCCTCCTCAGTGCTGGGATTAAAAGCTCCAGGCTGGGGGGGAGAATATTTTCATCCGCCGAATCCAGGGATGATTCCACATATACTCAGGGCCAGTATTTTGTTTTTATTTCAATTATCCCTTCCTTTTCTAAGGGCCACCGAAGGACTTTGTAATATGCACACAGAATAGTGCAAAACTTGTACAATAGGCTCCCCAGTTACAGCCAGAGAAGCCCCAACTTCTGGCCCAAGTGTTGACCTAGGCTGTGTTGGCCCAAGCCAGTGGGCTGCGGAGTAGCCGTTGGTTCAGGCCTGATGGGTCTTTAGCCCAGTTTCCCCCTTGCATGGGGCTTTGAGGGTTGGGCACACTGCACTCTTGGCTAGGTGGGCTTTTTATGGCATGGCCAGAAGAGGTCTTAGTAGGGCGAGGCTCTTTATTTTTAGCCCCTTAAAGACTATAGCTGTGGCATTATCTCCAATGTCACTGACTAACAGGTCCAAGTCCACTTTTTTTTCCTTCTGTGCCCCTTTCTCCTTCTCTGGACTCCCCCACACACACACTCTACCCCCAGCGCTTTCAGTTCCACCTTGCTTGCTTCCCCTTCTTTCTCTGTGGAACAGAGTCCAGAGGCGCTCGGCTCTTAACTCTCCATCCAGCTCTTCTGGAGCAGAGGATCCGGCTCTGCACTGGATGCTGTTTGGCTCAGGGTGGCCAAAGGTTTGATCTCAGGGGGTCCCAGTGAGCCTGGTTTAGCCTTTCTGCAGCTCCTTACTTCCCCACCCCCTCGCTCAGTGTTCAGAAGCGCTCTGGGACCTACGTGCCTCCGGTCCCATTTATCACAGCGCTGTGGAGCTGGCCTGGGCTGTTTTAAGTGTAAAAAGCCCAGCTGGGCGGTTGAGACGGCAGACCTCAGTCCCTGTCTCACCTTGTGCCACCATTGGAAGTCGAACGAGGTGGCGCCGGGCGTTCTATAACCCGCCAGGGTAAAGACGAAAATCAGCCTGTTTTGCAGCCCGGGGCTAGCCAGCGCTGTAGTCCCCGCAGGGCCTGATTGCTCCTCAGGCTCCACTAACTGGCAGCCAAGCCAATCAGCGCACACGCGCCGGGAATAGCAGGCGGCAGCCGCAGAGGGGGGGCAGGGTGAGACTGAGAGGAGGTAGGTCTCCTGGGCAGCAGAGCTGCTGGCCTTGACAGCCCAGCTCCTGGGGGGTTGCACCGCGGGTGAGCTCCGCAGATCTGGCTAGGGCAGCGCTCCCTCGCGGTCACGGGTTCGCAAGGCATCTGCTGCCATCTGGTGGCTGCCTCCTGCAGCTGCGACATCAGGACCGAAGGGCTTGCAGGCCCTGAGACATCCCTGCACCCAGAGCTTCCCCATTCACACCACACAGCCAGCAGTGTCCATGATGCCACCTCTCGCCCTGTTCCGGATTTTCCTGGCAGAGGGAGAAAGCAAGCATCCCCAAGAGGCCTTGTGCACAATGGTCAGTGCACAGAGATGTGAGGCAAATTTGGTATGTCCCAGCTAGGAAGCAGGAGGCAGGGCCTTTCACCTGGATGGATTCAGTTCAAGCCTCAGGTCAGAACACACTAACAGCAGACTGGGTGTTTTAGAGTCACTATTGCTGTGATGAAAAAACATGACCCAAAGCAAAGTGGGGAGGAAGGGTGTATTTGGCTTACATTTCCCCCGGTCAGAATGCTGAGGCATTCAGGACAGGAACTCAAGCAGGGCAGGATCCTGAAGGCAGAAGCTGATGTAGAGGCCATGGTGGGGGGGGGGGTGTGGCTTACTGGCTTGTTCCTCATGGCTTGCTCAACCTGCTTTCTTATAGAATCCAGGGCCAACAACAGCCCAAGGATGGTCCAACCCACAGTGGGCTGGGTTCTTCCCTATCACTAATAAAATGCCCTACAGTAGGACATCATAGCTGCGTTTTCTCAATGGGGTTCTCCCCTTTCAGTTAACTTTAGCTTATGTCACGGTGACATGAAACACTGGGGTAGACTGCAAGTTAGGGGATGAAACACACACACACACACACACACACACACACAGAGAGAGAGAGGGGGGAGGGAGGAAGAGAGGGAGGAGGTGTGCACTTGGTCATATCATGGGTTTTCTTTCTCCATCCTTAAATTGGGGATACCAATGCTGGCTTCCACCCCCAGGTTGGGTAACTAATAATATGACTCTACGACGCTGAGGACAAATCTACCGGCTGTCCTGAGCCTCCTAGGTCTTTTCTTCCAACTGTAAGCTGATTTTCAACCAATGTGCCCAAGCTCTCACAGCTCTGTCCAAACCTTGCGACTTCTGCCTCCTGCCTTATAGATAAGGCTCATTCTCTGCCTCCTAAACCCTCTCTCCAGGGTCATAGACTAGAAGGTCCAATGTAGAACAGATTGTTTTCTCTGACGCTTTCAATGTGGCTGTACAGGGGCAACTGGCTCACCCCCACTAATAAGTCATGCTAGGAGGACTTAGGTGGTAGTGGAGCTTGCCACCAAGCCTGATGAGCTAAATTTGATACCCAGGGCCCAGATGATGGAAGGGAGAGGAGAGACTTCCTTTCTGACCTCCACATATGCTGTGTGGCATGCACACAAACAATGAATTAAAAATATTAAAAAGATGATGGTAAATTGCAGGACGGTAAACAGCTATCAAAAAGGACAGTCTTCAGGTGTGGTGGCACAGGCCTATGGTGCCAGCATCCAAGAGGCTAAGGCTGGAGGAGACAGAGATGCAAGCAGCCACTTCCGCAGAGACATGCGGGGGCATGTGGAGCGATTCAGTCCAGCGGGCACAAGGCTTCCAAGGCTTCTCAGCATGCAGCAGGAGAAGAGCTGCAGAGCCAGGTGTGACAGCTGGTGGACGTCCTGGAGGAAGGGGATGTCTGTCTCAGCCGCAGCAGTGCATAGTACTCAGGCTGTGAAAACGCCGTCTCTGATTCAAAGGTATCAAATATTTGCTTAGCTGTTCAACATTTCTTCAAATAATATACTCACAACTAATTTTATATCTAGACTCGCGTCTTCATCTCTCCAAGCCTCCCTCCTGGATTAGGCTGTCTTGTCTATTCTCGGAGAAAATTTGCCCCCATTCTAAAAATAGGCCTTTGGAGCCTGGACACTGGCAATTACCATGAGGGAGAAGACTTTATTTATTTATCTTGAGAGATGTCCTCTGGGGACAGCTGCAGCCGAGCCTGGGGGACACATTCATCAAACAGCTCAGGTACATTGCAGGAGGCTGAGACCACTGAGGTCTACGCTGCTTGCTGTGCTTCCAAAAGAGGCTGTGCTATGTTCACAAGGGTGCCCTTTGCCATTTGCGCAGGGCAGGGCAGGGCAGGGCAAAGTGTCTCAGAGACAAGATCCTCTCTTCTTCCTCTTGGGGGGTGAGAAGGCCAGGATGTCTCTGTTGCTTCCAGGACCTGGCAGAAATGGGTGCATGTAGGGGCTATGACTCCTAAAGTTAGAGCCCAGGGAACGCCTAACTTCTAGCTTTGCCCCCACCCCAGTCCCTTCTTGATACTCTCACAGTCCAGCTATCCAGAAAGCCGAAGGGAGCATTCACTTGGGGGGGGCGTATCTGCTTGTGGGGGGGTGTTAAGAGCAGGTAGATAAGGGTGCAGAGGGTATACAGGGCCTCCTGCCTTCACCTGTGACCCTCCAGGTTGATTGATAACTGCCAGTCTACACAGATTCTGGCAGCTCTATTCCCACTGAAGTTCTACCCATGGCCTCCTGCATTACACAGAGGGAGCCAGGCAGCTCCATCTAGGGACCCATCACATGCCGGCCTCCTCTGTATCTACAGTGCTATCACTGAAGGAGGAGGGCTTCCATGCCTTCCACCTTACCCGCAGGCAGCCTCCTCCTCTGTGTTGCTCTTAATGAAACCAACCAGAGTTCACTCCCAGATCCCAGGCTCTCTGAGCACCACCAAGCCCTTATAGCGAAAGCTCTATTGTGTGCCCAGCTCCAGAGCTGATTCCTGTCTGTGTGGAATCACTCCATCATTAACCAGTTAGTGCTGGTAGTTACTTCACCAGGGCTCAAGCATAGACCCCAACAGCCACAGAGAAGCTAAGCCTTTACTATAGACAGAACTGTGTTTCAGGTTGTCACCTTCCTGCTGAGGTTCTCATCCAGCTGGTGTTAAACAAAGTTCGCCCAAATGAAGAATGTCTTCAGGAGGCATGTCCACTGTGCAAGGGATAACTCCTAGTATCCAGTTTTCACCCAGTTACAAAGAAATTTCTACTCTCCTAATCTCATATATTCAGTCAGCTAATGCAAAATGAAATTCCACGTGATTTTTTTTTTTTTTTTGCTTATTTTTAAGTCCACTGGGCACATCGTGGCTGATCGGTGCTCTGACATTTTTCTTCCCTCATTAAGAAAGATGCCCCTGGTGAGTTACTTGTGCTTGGCTCAGAGCAGAAAATAAATATCGCTAGCACCCACTTTTCTGTGCTCTCTGGGTGTAATTAAGAAGGAGGCACCTGCAGAAGGAGACAGGACTGAAAGCAGGTTGGCGGGCCTGTTCACAAGATCTCCTGCCATGGGGTGGGGCAGGCAAAGTCCCAGAGGTCTATGGAGTGAATCAGGGGCACAGAACCTCCAACTTGCAGGAGTGGCTCAGTCCAGATCTGGGAGAGCAGACGAAGCCTGCGGACAGTGCTGTTTTCTCGGACAGAGTCTGTGGCTGAAACTTAAAGAACGGCAAGGAAACAAGGAGGTGGAAGACTCTACAGAATGCTCAGCTCACCATGCTCCTGCCTTGTCTTCTGATCCTTAACGGCTGGGTGGACTTTTAGCTTCCAGAGGTGGAATGCTTTCTTGTCTGTCGGATACTATCTGGCACAGGGCAGGGCTCTGAGGCAGTGAGTGAAATGTATTGTCGCCCATAGATAATGTCAAATGGTCTCCTGTGCAATGTTCAGTTTCAATCTGAGGTGGGAGAGAGTAAGAGGGGAACTCAGTGAACTCCTTGACACTCAGCCTGCATGGGGTTCATCCACAGAGGAGGAAGCAGCATTTTTGTGCTGAGAGTTCACCACAGATGTCCCTGTGTTATGCAAAATCAAAGCTTTGGCTTCTGTTCTTTTGACTTTTTCTTTCTGTCTTTCTTTCTTTCTTTCTTTCTTTCTTTCTTTCTTTCTTTCTTTCTTTCTTTTTTTCTTCCGAGACAGGGTTTCTCTGAGGCTGTCCTGGAGCCTAGCTCTTATAGACCAGGCTGGTCTTGAACTAAAAAAGAGATCTGCCTGCCTCTGCCTCCTGAGTGCCGCCACCACCGTCCGCGAAGCTTTGTTCTTTGGAATTCCTAAAAATAGGAAGTGAGTGATAGCTTCAGAATTCCAGCCTTGGGATTCATCAGTGAGCATTGTGAGAAAATCCTCAGCGCACCCCCAGGCTAGCAACTTGGGGGATGGACACCCCGTTGGGAACCAGCAGTCTGCTGACCCCACCCCCTGATGGGCAGGATGCTCATGGCCATGTCTTATCTACTACATGACTTACCTGGCTGCTCAAGCTTTACCTGGCTGCCAGTAAAGTGGGGCATGCACAAGTTTCCCTTTTAAAGCAAGCAGGCTGAGCAAACCTCCCTCTTGCTCCTTCTCTCTCTCTCTCTCTCTCTCTCCCTCTTGCTCCTTCTCTCTCTCTTCTCTCTCTCTCCCCTGCTTTCGGTTGGCCACCAGCTACCCCTCTTTCTCTCCCCTCTGTCAAAAAACTCCACATGGGTGCTGAGTCTTGTGTTTGTGTTTCATAGGCAACAGCTGCAGCAAAAGAACAACACACACCTAAGTACTCAGGAGAGCTGCAGGGTCATGTGCCCTTGGACTAACAGTATTTATCTAGATGGTTGCTCCAGACCACAGGGGACAGGTTCACCAACACCACTGCAGCTCTTTACCTCTCTCAGAGCAGCTAGCAGCTACCTTATATCCTCTTTAGCAGAGTGTGGCCACCCTCCCCACCTTGGGCATTGCTGAGGTTCAAAGAGCCTCAGTTAGGACTGAGATGTTGCTAGGTGGTAGAGCACTTTACCTGGCGTGCCTAGGGCCTGGGCTTCTATATTAGCAGTGAAAAAACAAAACAAAGGTAAATCTGGTGATGGTGTGTAAAGAAACTGATAGGCACCAGTCAATACTCATGGAAATAGCAAATCATGTTGTTAACTTCTGGGAGATCTCTGGAAACACCTCACCACTCTCCTTGGCAGGAGAAGAAACTTTGCAGTCTTGGGATCCTCTAGCTGGAGGATGAGGATTCCCAGGAAGGACAAATGGTGCCTCAGAAGCTGACACATGGGCCCTCCCGGCCCCTCCTTCAGCAAAGTCTCAGCCAGCAGTAGACCCCCCCACCCTCTGTAGATATGGAGTTATTGGTTCACAGAAGCATCTCTGGTCTTCCCACCTGCAGCCTGCAAATTCGGCTAGCACTGAGAATTCGAGAGGCCCCAGCAAGCTTAGAGTCCTGCGACCAGGAGCCAGTGTTTCAGTTCTGGAGCAAAGGCAATCATCAAATTAAATCATTCATTTCTGACCTGCTTGCCTCAGATGAGCTGGGCCAGTCTGTTTGATTTTTTTTTTTTAAATTCCAGCCCAAATTCAACCCTGACCCTCAACATTTACGATTAGCTTTTGGGGGATTCCTCACTCCATTTTAAACTTTCTTAATTTTTTTGCACTACCTCGACAAGGCTATCTTTTTGTTTGTTTGTTTGTTTTTGTTTGTTTGTTTGTTTCTCTGTGGTTTTGGAGGCTGTCCTGAACTAGGTCTTGTAGGTCAGGCTGGTCTTGAACTCACAGAGATCTGCCTGCCTCTGCCTCCCGAGTGCTGGGATTAAAAAGCCTGTGCCACCACCACCACCGGCCAAGGCTATCTTTTAATTTTTTTTTTTTTAAAGATTTTCTTAAAGCAGTCATGTGGATGCTGAGGACACAAAATCAACATTCTCTAGAAGCTTAGTCAGTGCCCTTAACCACTGGATTATAAACTTCCTTTTATTTTGTGAAGTAGGGTTTCTCACTACATAGCCCTAGCTGGCCTTGAACTCCTCCTCCTGCTTCTGTCTCCCAAGATGTTGGGATTTGGGACTTGTACCACCATGCCTGGTTTGGAATTAACCTCTTTTATTTGAGAACACATGCTCCTCAAACCATAGCTCCATGCAGATATTATTCATACACTGCTGAGCCCCACAAAGATGCCTCAGAGCCCTTCCTGAGGGCTGAACTTGCCTGATGGATGCTGTCTTTGAGTCTGTTCCAGGTGGGCTGTTGGTTCCTTTCTTTCTTTCTTTCTTTCTTTTTCTTTCTTCTTTCTTTCTTCCTTTCTTCCTTTCTCTTTTCTCCCTCTCTTTTCTTTTTAAAAGAAAACATCACCCACAGCTTGCCTCTTCTCATTTCCCAAGCAGCAGGGGGTCTGGCCCCTTGAATTTGGAAGTCTTTTGCTGCTTGCTGTGAAAGTGAGGTTTCTTTTTTTTTTAAGAGCAGTGGAGAGCCAGGGCCAGGGAAGCAACCCAGGGCTGTAGCTCAGTTTCAGGCTTTCAGGCCCTGCTCTGTGTTTCCTAAGTGGCTCGCGATCAGGCCCCTCTGCCTCCCTGTGCTTGGCGGTGAAAAGAAAGCAAGAGTTCCAAACTGCTTCTTAACGTGGAACTCTCCGCGTGGGCTGAATAAATTCCAGACTGGCTATCCAGACTTTCGGGGTACAAGTGCCAAGGGTATCATGCAGCATACAGTACAGTGTCTCCAAACTTGGCCCTACTGGAGAAGTGATTGGATCCTGGGGCTAGACTTCCTCAATGTGTTAACCTGCTGATGAGCTCATAGCTGCTTTGGCTAATAGGGTAGGAACAGGGACTACGAGGGAGAGGAAGCTCACTGGGCATATGTTTGGAAAAGTTTATCTTGTTTCCACAACAGGTAGAGGGACAGAAATAATCACCCTGGTGCCTTCCTAAAGCAGAATCCAAGAGCCAAAATCCTGCAGCTCTTTGAAGGTGGGGGATTGGAAGTGGTGATCTGCTCTGTTCTGCCATGGGGAGGCAGGCTGGATACCCTGGAGTCAAGGCCTCCTTGAGGAGCCAGGCCTCCCTGATGGCTTGTACAGGGACTGGTGTGTATGTGTGTGTGTGTGTGTGTGTGTGTGTGTGTGTGTGTGCTGGCTTGCAGTTTGTTTCTTTGTTTTGAGAAAGAATGTCGGCACACTGTCCTAGATCACTGACTAACCCTGGCTGGTCTCAAAATTGGAATCCTCCTGCCTTAGCTTCCCAAGAGTTTGAAATACCATATTTGTCTGTTGGTCATTTACAGATCCTGACACAGGGATTTTTAATTGCCACTGGCTGGGCTGGAGAGATGGCTCAGTGGCTAAGAGCATTTGCTGTTCTTTCCAGAAGACCTGTGTTTGATTCCCAGCACCTACATGGTGGCTCACAATCATCTCTAACTTCAGTTCCCAAAAATTCTGAAGCCCTCTTCTGACCTCCATACTCTCACTGCAAGCATGTGTAGGGAGTCAGGATGTGAGAACTAGGATTGAGATGTGCAATAAGCTTGTTTTTTTCAAATTTAAATTAAAAAAAACATTAAAAAAGTGTGAATGTGGTCTCACTTTCATCAATAAGTACAATCAATTAAAGGTTTACTGACCTTTTAAAATATTCATGTCAAGGACAGTCTCTCTCTGTCTCTTTCTCTCTCTTTCTCTTTCTCTCTCTTTCTCTTTCTCTCCCTCTCTGTTTTGTTTTCTTCCAGACAGGGTTTGTCTGTGTAGCCATTGCTCTCCTTGTACTGGGACAGCCACCTGCCTCTGCCTCCCAAGCTCTGGTTTACTTAGTACCTGTCAAGTAGTTGATTTACAAGACACATAGATTCATACACTCATAGGTGTTTTTGTACAATGTATTTTAGTCTCATAAAACCCTTTCTAAGCCATTAGGAATACAGTTATTTCCTTTTATGAACATAGTAATATTGACTTTGTGTCATGCCAAATGGACACTGCAGGGTTATAAATCATCACATCATAAGCTTAATCTGCACAGTGTTCTTTCTGCCCTCTAATGGTGCTCCAGTGCTCGCTTCCACATTGGCGCCTTCCCTGACATCATCAAGCCTCTTCAGTCTCTGGCAGACAGGATCCTTGGCATTAGCTCCTTGGCTGAGGAAGGGCGGCAAAGTGGCCTCCTCTGTGAGGGTGTAGTCTGTTTCTAGTGGTCACTACAGTTGCTGTCTCCCCTGGCTGCAGCAGTCTTTTTCCTGGTCAGGATAAATGAATATAGGAGGCAAGCTATCATGGAGAGGTCTCTGGGAGTGGGGACTAGGGGAGGCCGAAATGCTCCTGAAATAGCAGAGGTAATTGCTGTAGAGAGGTTTGTTTTTTGTTTGTTTGTTTGGTTTTTTTTTGCTTATTTTTTGTTTGTTTGTTTTTAGTTTTTCATGACAGGGCTTTTTCTTTGGCAGCCCTGCCCGACCTGAAACTCCTGGCCTCTAACTCAAAAGATCTGCCTACCTCTGCCTGTTGCCTTCTTAATATTAAAGGCATCTGTCATAACCCTTCTTTATTTATTTTTACAATGGCCTCATATGGTCCTGGCTCTCCTAGAGTCCGTTTATAATATTACTAGTCACATTGTGTAAAGATAACAGGATTTTACTTGTTTCAACTACAAAGCACTTTTACCAACTTCTTTTAAGGATATTTTTAATATGAGTAAAAATCAAAGAGTAGGTTTTCCTGGCCTTGGTTTCAGAACATTTGTTTGCTTGTTTTTTTTTCATTATTTTCCCTCTGAAGACAAAATCTCCTTGTTTAGCCCAGACACTTACCATGTAGCCTAGGCTGAGCTCAGAAGTGTAATATTCCTGTCTCAGCTTCTGCACGTTAGATTTTACAGGCCTCTCTCACTGAATCCAACTCAAAAGCATCTTTGAGACTGGCAGCATTAGTGCTGGTCATTGTGACAAAATCAAAAAGTGATTTTCATTGCTGTAGATCTGGGACCCAAGTGCCCAGCCCAGCATGCTCAGGTAGCCTGGGTTCTGTTAAGACACTGCCCTTAATTTCTGATGAGTGTTGTTTTAACTTAGAGTGTGGGTGAGGGAAAGCAGTAGTTTGTAAAATAGTGAGCACTTGCAACTTTTTAAGCGAAAGAATTCTCAGAGGAACTTGGACAAACAGCCATACATCCCTGTTTAAGATATATAGCCTTTGTAGATCTTTGGGTGATTATTGTGGCCATTTTCAACTTAAGCATTAAGGTACATAGGATTTCCAGGTTGAGCCCAGATTGGTAACATCAGCATGGACACTAAATGTGTTTCGATTACAAAACGCCTGCACCTTATTTAGCATCTATCAGATTGTGTTTGAGAAAGTGCCCATAATATGTGAACTCAATAATGTACACCCTACCTCTTTTTTTGAGACAGAGTCTCCTATCTATGTAAGCCTGTCTACCTGGGGACTGGCTATGTACATCAATTGGGTACAATCACACAAAGCTCCACCTGCCTCTATCTCATGAGTGCTGGGATTAAAACATTTTAAAAGATTGCTTGACAAAAATTGTACATGTTTATGGCATTTACAATGACACGTTGAAATTTATATATTATGAAATGGAAAAATCAGGCTAATTAATCCAATAAAGTCATATAATTGCTTTTGTAGACTTTTAAAATTTCACTGATTCTTTCAAGTATATGATGTTACTATGTCATATATTAGATTAAACATTTAATTTCCTTTAAAAAGTTAATTAGACAATAGTGGCCTAGGGGTTTATCTCAGTGAATGAGCACATATACATCCAGGCCCTGAGTTTTATTGTTAGAGCTGCAGGGAGTGTGTTTTGTAGACAACAGAAAGTATGGGATTTATTTCTTGGGTTGTAGAATCAAAAGTAGCATGTCGTCTGTGGTTTCAGCGACACAGGCAAATTTTAGCCTCTTTTAGGTTATTAGTAATCTCTCTTTTTAAAAAATTATTTTTACTTTATAAGTGGTTTTACTTTCTGTTTTCTGAGGCCCAGTTTCTCAGCTGTCCTGGGACTCTTTTGTACACTGCGCACGTCTGGAGTTCACAGAGATCAACCTGCCTTTCTGGGATGCTGCCAGTCTCAAAGATGCTTTCTGAGTTGGATGCAGTGAGATAGATCTGTAAATTCTCATGTGCCAGAATATAGATGTGTGCTACCCTGCCTGACTTATAGTGTTTTGAGTGCATGTAGGTATGTGCATGATGTATGTATGTAGCTGGTTTCTGAAGAGGCCATAATGGGGCACCAGTCTTTAATAGATGGTTATCAGCCTTTCAATGTGTTCAATGTGTTTTTGAATCCTGATCCTCAATAAGAATAGCATGTTCTCTTAGCTGCTGAGCCATCTCTCCAGCCCAGTAATTAGGAATCTTTAATGAACTTTTCAAATACCTAGCATAACTTTGGGTAACAGTCAGTGTATCTTGTGATTCTCAAAGTACAGTAGGATAGCAGCTTGTGGAGATTAGTTGCTTGCTACCAGGAGTCATGTCATCAAGCTGTGGTTTCAAAGATCAAATAGCATTTTCATATAGGACCTTAAGAATAGGTTTAGTTATTAAACTGATTTGAAAATCAGCTCTTGGGCTTACTTTCTAACTTCTGATTTTTTTATTTTTTATTTTCATGCATTGGTGTTTACCTGCATGTATATCTGTATGAGGATGTTTGTACCCTGAAAGTGAATTCTACAGGCAATTGTGAACTGCCATGTGGGTGCAGAGAATTGAACCAAGACTTGTCCTTTTGAAGAACAGCATGTGCTTTCACTGCTGACCATCCATCTACCACCTTACTTTTGTGTTGTCATGTCTGTGTGTGTGCTCATGTGTGTACAGCTGCACATGGGTGAAGATGTAAGGAGGGAGGGATAGGAGTCGCTTGTTCATTCACTGTGTGTGTCCCTGGAATCGGCCCTGTCATCAGTGTTGGCAGCAAGCACATTTACCCACTGTCTTAGTTAGGGTTTCTATTGGTGTGAAGAAACACTATGACCCAAAGCAACTGGTGCAGGCAAGGATTTATTTCTCTTATATGCAGAATCACAGTCCATTGAAGGAAGCCAAGGCAGGAACTCTAACTGGGAAGTACTCCTCAGGCAGCAAGTGAGGTGAGGCCATGGAGGAGTGATGCTTACTGATTTACCCTCATTTCTTGTTCATTCTGTTTCCTTACAGATCCTCGAACAAAAATCCCAGGAGTGCCAGCCACAACAGGCTGGGCACTCCAATATCAAAAAATACTTAAGAAAATGTACTGCATATTTCCTTCAACCTGAACTTTTGAGGCATTTTATTGATTGACATCTCACTGCCCTTATGTAACTTGAACTCATGTCAAGGTGAGAGAAAACTAGCCAGTGCACCCACAGAACCATCTCGCTGCCATGATGTCATATATACAGAAACAAGGGTTGAAAGGTCTAATGTGACTCAAGGTCAGTATTCTGGCAGTGGATGTATATAGCTGTGGCAGTTCATTTCATGGCTGACCAGGAAAACCGACTGGCAAGAACTATTTCTGGGGCTGTAAGTAAATGCCACTCCAAATTATTCACTCTGCCAAGAAGGCTGGACTTTGAACCAGGTACCCTGGCCTCCCAAATAGTACCACCAGATAGGAAACAAGTGCTCAAAGGCTGAGCTTGTTTTGCAGATTGCAGATTCAATTCATGTGTTCCATTAAGTGAACAGATCCACTTGTCTAATGACTTCTGGTGACAGTGGGAATTACTCTCTTTTCTACTGGAGTCCCTGTTATGAGGGCTTTCTCCCCCAAGCCTGGTCCCACAGCCGCCAGCCCCAAATAAGACTCAAAGACTATTAATTAGATATAAAGCTGGTCTGTTAGTTAGCCTTTCTCATTGGCTAGCTCTGTTTTAAATATTAACCCATTTCATCAATCAAGTATTTTCCTGTCTTATCCTACCGGAGAGAGAGAGGAGTTCTACCCTGTTTGATCCTACATGTTGAAACTCCTACTACCTCTGCCTGAAACCTCCTTGTCTCCTAGTCCTGCCTTTATTGCTTTCCTATTGGCCAGCAGTATTTTATTCATTAAGCAATAAGGGGGAACATATTTACAGAATGATATCTCTCATCAATTTCCTGTCACCACTTACAAAATTACTTGTTAGAAAGGAATCATCTCCAAGTATGTAATTAGAACCAAAGGGGACATGAGAGTTATAATCTAAGTTTCATTACTCTTATTTCATTCGGTGTTCGAAAGATGTATACACACATACATACATGTTCTGAGTCTGTGCAGTGACAGGATTATAAGAGACTCTCACCAGTCCATTCTGGTACATTTCAATGAATACATGGATGTGTGAGAGGAAGGTCATTTTTTCTTTCCCACAAGACAGCTGGCCGCAAGTTTTTCAATACACTTTGGATTCTGTTTTTTTTTTTTTTTTTTTTTTTTTTTTTGCCCGATCTGGAGGTGGGATTCTCCTGTGCTTGCTTCACATGATGACTTTGAGTACTCTGTGGACAGCGCGTTTAACAGATGATGGCCCAGCTTCATCTGTGCCCTGAAAAATACAAGACACAGATTATGAACTTTAGGTGATTTTGCACTTGATTCAAAGATTGGCCTAGAACAGAGAGGACTATGAGCAGAGATGAGGGATTTGATTGAGGAGAACATGGATACAGTGGCAGCAGTATTCGTCAGATTTGTTGGTTTAACATTGTGTTTAGTGTATGCATGTGTTGTCACCATGTCAAGTATGTGGAGGTCAGAAGAGAACTTGTGGTGAAGGCTTCTTTCTATCTCTCATTGAGTTTAAGATATTAAGCTCTGGTTGTCAGTCTTTGTGCCTAGCTCCCCTACCCACCTCACTCATTGTGCTCTCTCCATTCTTTTAGTTTATAATGTCACCACTATTTGGAGAACAGAGTCTGACATCAGACCTTATTTCCCTCACTTATTTTGTTATGCCTCACGATATTGTGATGGAACATATGTTTCACTGATGGCAAATAGGATGTACACTATTGAGATTGGAGCTCTCCAGCAGCTCAATACTGGCAGTCAATGCAAACCCTTCCTGCATTTTCAGAAGAAGTAGACACACTGGGAATAGAACTCGCATGCTGAGTCACATGTACTTTGGTCAGAGGTAATACCACATTTAATGAGTCTTTACATATCATGCATGTCTCAAGGTCTCTTTTTCTTAAATGCACCTCGGACTTTAAAACCTGGAAGTCACTTTTCAGGCTGTCCTGAATGCATGTTGTCTACAAAAGAGCTTCGAGGATTATTTTTTTCCTAGACTGTGTCTCATTATATAGTTCAGATTGTCCTGGAACTCACTATGTGCAGAAACAGAATACTTTGAACTAAAGAGATCCACCTGCCTCTACCTCTGAGTGCTGGTAGTACTAAAGTGGGTAAACCACAATACTAGGTTTTTTTGTCAATTTCTTACATAGAGTATTTATTATTTAATTTTTTACATAACAAAGTCCAATTAAATGAAAACAAACATTTATAAACAATATTTGGGAATTTGGGCGTCGTTCTTTCCAAACTACTTCCTGCTGGTAAGGGGAACTGTCATGGGGATTCGGAGGGAAGATGCAGTTATCTTGGCTGTAGTGTGCAAGGCTACAATGTCCCAACTGTTACTTGAATTTTGTTTCCACAGAAAATGAAAAGATGAGGATTCCTGGGTTGATCAAACCACATTATCCTGATAAATCCAAAAGCTTGAGACTCTGCTGGATTTCAAAATTCTAGAAATCCCTTGACAGCCAGTAACAGCAGAAGTAGTTAGAACGACGCTTAAATTTTGATTGTCTATAAATGTTTGTTTTCAAATTAAATGGACTAAATTGAAAAAAGATTGGCAAACCTTTGTTTGCTCGGCAGTAAATATGGAAAAATTAATACCATACAGTTCCAGATTTCTTGTTTTTTATGATACATTTATTACTCTGTTTTAATGCATGTTTATTTTTTTTTTTATTTTTTTCCTAGACTGTGTCTAATTATATAGTTCAGATTGTCCTGAACTCAATGCATAACAGAATAGTCTTGAACTAAAGAGATCCACCTGCCTCTACCCCCTGAGTGCCAAGAAGATTCAGATATCCTAGCTGTAGTCTGTAGGGCTGTTTTGTCCAGCTGTTTGGAATGTAGGATCAGCTTGTACTCTGTTTCAGGCGGTCTGGTGTGATCAAACCACATTAGTCTGGAAGGAATCCACATCTTTTCATTTTCTGTGGAAACAAAAATAGAAATACTTTTCCCCAGTAACTTGTTCTTCAACTTAAATTTTGGAGTCAAAGCGTTTTTTTTTTTTTTTTTTTTATTTTTATTTTACATGTCGATCCCAGTTCCCTCTCCCTCCCTCCCTCCCTCCCCCCAAGCCCTCCCTCCCTCCTCCTTCCCTCCCTTTTGCCCTCTCTACCCTCTCCCCCATGCACTCTAAACACCCCCCTCCCAACCCCCCACCACAATACAATATGTAGGGGAATGCCATCCAGTTGGGGTCATGTAGATCTGACAGGTCCTGTGAAGTAGGGACTAGGGCTTCTCTCCTATCTCTAGAATAAGGCAGTTATCCCTCCATGGGGGATATGTTTGCAAAGTCCTTTGTGCACCAGGGATACATCCTGGCTCCACTGTCTGAGGTCTCTTAGACTGCTCAGACCTTCTGGCTGAGACCCATATTCAGGGGGTCCGAGTCAGACCCCTGTTGGCTTCCCAGCTATCAGTCTAGTGGCCCTTAGCTCCTCCTTGTTCAGGTAAGCTGTCTCTATGTACTTCTACCGCATGGTCTTGTCCTCTCCATCTGCTTCTGGGTTCTAGTTTGACTCAGTGTTTATGTATGGGTGTTTGCTCCTGTTTTCAACAGGCATTAGTTGAGGACTCCATGGAGAAGTTAGTTTGATCTCACTCTCCGGGAAGGGCATTTATGATAGCCTTTCCACGGAAGCTGAGATTGTTAGTTGGGAGCAGTCTTGTAGTTCCCTCGACCTTTCTTTGTGTTCAACTTTATCTTCAAACCAATATTGGCTCCCTCTTTTGTTCTCTCTCTGTTCTCTCTCTCTGTCTCTGTCTCTCTTTCCTATTTTCCATTCCTAACCAGGCTCAATCCTCCTGGTCGCACATGCCTTCCTCTCCTCCTCTCTTTTCTCCTACTTCTCTCTCCCATTAGCTGTCCTCCCCCACTATACCTGAGGTCTGGGGGACTTGTCCCTTCCCAGTTCTGTGAGGGACTTTATATGAATCTCTTAGAATACAACTTGTATCCTAGTTCCTCTGGTGATGTGAATTATAGGCTGGTGATCATTTGATCTAGGTCTAAAATCCATATATGAGTGAGTACATACTGTGTTCCTCTTTTTGTGACTGGGTTACCTCATTCAGGATGGTTTCTTCAAGTGCCATCCACTTGCCTGCTGAATTTCAAGATACCATTATTTTTTTCTGCAGAGTAGTATTCCATTGTGTAGATGTGCCACATCTTCATTAACCATTCTTCAATTGAAGGGCATCTAGGTTGCTTCCAGGTTCTTGCTATTACAAATAGTGCTGCTATGAACATAGTTGAACAGATGTCTTTGTTGCATTGATGTGAATCCTTTGGGTATATGCCTAAGAGGGGGATTGCCGGGTCCTGTGGTAAACTAATTCCCATTTTCCTGAGGAACCGCCATACTGATCTCCAAAGTGGCTGTATGAGTTTGCACTCCCACCAGCAGTGGAGGAGTGTTCCACTTTCTCCACATCCTCTCCAACATAAGTCATCACTGGTGTTTCTAATTTTAGCCATTCTGGCAGGGGTAAGATGGTATCTCAAAGTTGTTTTGATTTGCATTTCCCTGATAGCTAAGGATGTGGAGCATTTTCTTAAGTGTCTTTCAGCCTTTTTGATTTCCTCCATTGAGAATTCTTTCTTCAGTTCTGTACCCCATTTTTTAATAGGGTTATTTGGTGTTTTGTTGACTAGTTTCTTGAGTTCTTTGTATATTTTGGAGATCAGCCCTTTGTCGGATATAGGATTAGTGAAAATCTTTTCCCAGTCAGTGGGCTGCCGTTTGGTCTTGTCAACTGTGTCCTTTGCCTTACAGAAGCTTCTAAGTTTGAAGAGGTCCCATTTATTAATTGTTTCTTTCAGTGTCTGTGCCCCTGGAGTTATGTTCAAGAAGCGGTCTCCTATACCAATTTGTTCAAGGGTACCTCCTACTTTCTCTTCTAAGAGGTTCAATGTGGCTGGATTGATGTTGAGGTCTTTGATCCATTTGGACTTGAGTTTTGTGCATGGCGACAGACATGGGTCTATCTGCAGTCTTCTACACACCATCCAATTGTGCCAGCACCATTTGTTGAAGATGCTGTCTTTGCCCCATTGTATAATTTTAGCTGTTTTGTCGAAAATCAGGTGTTCATAGGTGCGTGGATTAATATCAGGATTTTCAATTCGATTCCATTGGTCTACCTGTCTATTTTTATGCCAATACCAGGCTGTTTTCAGAACTATAGCTCTGTAGTAGAGCTTAAAGTCAGGAATGGTGATGCCTCCTGATGTTCTTTTATTGTATAGGGTTGTTTTGGCTATCCTGGGTCTTTTTTTTTTCCATATAAAGTTGATTATTATCCTTTCAAGGTCGGTGAAGAATTGTGGTGGGATTTTAATGGGGATTGCATTGAATCTGTAGATTGCTTTTGGTAAGATTGCCATTTTTACTATGTTTATCCTACCTATCCAAGAGCATGGGAGGTCTTTCCATTTTCTGGTATCTTCTTTAATTTCTTTCTTTAGAGTCACAAAGTTCTTATTATATAGATCTTTTACTTGTTTGGTAAGCGTTACACCAAGATACTTTATGTTGCTTGTGGCTATTGTAAAGGGTGATGTTTCTCTGATTTCTTTCTCTGCCTCTTTGTCGTCTGAAAAAAATAGGGCTACTGATTTTTTTGAGTTTATCTTGTATCCTGCTAGTTTGCTGAAGGTGTTTATCAGCTGTAGGAGTTCCCTGGTAGAGTTTATTGGGTCGCTTATGTAAACTATCATATCATCTGCAAATAGAGACAGTTTGACTTCTTCCTTTCCAATTTGGATGCCCTTGATCTCCTTTTGTTGTCTTATAGCATTAGCTAGAACTTCTAGTACGATATTGAAGAGATATGGAGAGAGAGGACAGCCTTGTCTTGTTCCTGATTTTAGAGGAATTGGCTTAAGTTTCTCTCCATTCAGTTTGATGTTGGCAGTTGGTTTGCTGTATATTGCTCTTATTATGTTTAGGTATGTTCCTGTTATCCCTGACCTCTCTAATACCTTTATCATGAAAGGGTGTTGAATTTTATCGAAGGCTTTTTCTGCATCTAGGGAGATAATCATATGGTTTTTCTTTTTCAGTTTGTTTATATGGTGGATCACGTTGATAGATTTTCGTATGTTAAACCATCCCTGCAATCCAGGTATGAAGCCTACTTGATCATGGTGGATGATTTCTCTGATGTATTTTTGAATTCGGTTTGCCATTATTTTATTGAGTATTTTTGCATCGATGTTCATCAGGGATATTGGTCTGTAGTTTTCTTTCTTAGTTGTGTCTTTGTGAGGTTTGGGTACCAAAGTTATTGTGGCCTCATAAAAAGAGATTGGCAATAAACCTTCTGTTTCTATCTTGTGGAACAGTTTGAGGAGTAGTGGTATTAGTTCTTCCTTGAATGTCTGGTAGAATTCTGCACTGAATCCATCTGGCCCTGGACTTTTTTTCGTTTGGAAGGCTTTCGATGACTGCTTCTATTTCATTTCGGGTTATAGGTCTATTTAAGTTGTTTGTCTGTTCTTGATTTAATTTTGTAAAGTGATAGTTATCCAGAAACTTGTCCATTTCCTTTGAATTTTCAATTTTTGTGGAATACAGATTTTCAAGTATGACCTGAAAATTGTCTGGATTTCCTCTGTGTCTGTTGTTATGTTCCCCATTCGTTTCTGATTTTGTTAATTTGCATGTTCTGTCTCTGCTTTTTCGTTAATTTGGATAAAGGTTTATCTATCTTGTTGATTTTCTCAAAAACCAACTCTTTGTTGCATTGATTTTTTGTATTGTTTTCCTGGTTTCTATTTTGTTGATTTCAGCCCTCAAGTTGATTATTTCCTGGCGTCTGCTCCTGCGGGGTGAATTCGCTTCTCTCTGTTCTAAGGTTTTCAGTTGCGCTGTTAATTCATTTATGTGACTATCCTCTGTTTTCTTCATATGGGCACTTAGTGCAATGAACTTCCTCGTAGCACTGCTTTCAAGGTGTCCCATAAGTTCGGGTATGTTGTATCCTCATTCTCGTTGAATATTAGAAAGTCTTTAATTTCTTTCTTTATTTCTTCTTTGACCCAGGAGTGGTGCAATTGCACATTGTTAAGTTTCCATGAGTTTGCAGGTTTTCTGCTATTTGTATTGTTGTTGAATTCCAATTTTAAAGCATGGTGGTCCGATAAGATACAGGGGACTATTTCTATTCTCTTGTATCTGTTGAGGTTTGTTATGTCTCCTAGTATGTGGTCGATTTTAGAGAAGGTTCCATGTGGAGAGAAGAAGAAGGTATATTCTTTTGTCTTTGGATGGAATGTTCTATAGATGTCTGTTAGCCCCAGTTGAGACATAACTTCTGTTAATTCTTTTGTTTCTTTGTTGAGTTTCTGATTTGTGGTCCTGTCTAGTGTTGAGAGTGGTGTATTGAAGTCTCCCACTATAAGTGTGTGAGGTTTTATATGAGCTTTGAGTTTTAGTAGTGTTTCTTTTACGAATGTGGGTGGCTTTGTATTAGGGGCATAGATGTTCAGAATTGAGACTTTGTGTTGATGGATTTCTCCTGAGATGAATATGAAATGACCGTCTTCATCTCTTTTGACTAGTTTTGGTTTGAAGTCTAGCTTGTTAGATATTAGGATAGCTACGCCTGCTTGCTTCTTATTTCCATTTGATTGGAAAATCTTTTCCCAACCCTTTTACCCCCTGAGGTAATGTCTATCTTTGGAGCTAAGATGTGTTTCTTGTATGCAGCAGAAGGATGGATTCTGTCTTCGTATCCATTCTGTTAATCTGTGTCTTTTTATAGGTGAGTTAAGACCATTAATGTTGAGGGTGAGTAAGGACCATTGATTGTTGATGGTTGTTTGATTTAGGTTTGTTGTTGGCAGTGGTATTGTGAATATATTTGTTCTGCTTCACCCTAGGTTTCTGGTGTAGTTGGATTATCTGTTGCCTACATTTTTGTGGGCGTAGTTACCTTCCTTGGGTTGGAATTTTCCTTCCAATACTTTCTGTAGGGCTGGATTTGTAGATACATATTGGGAAAATCTGGTTTTGTCATTGAATATCTTGTTCTCTCCATCTATATTGACTGAGAGTTTTGCTGGATATAGTAGCCTAGGCTGGCATCCGTGTTCTCTTAATACTTTTAGAACATCTATCCAGGACCTTCTGGCCTTGAGGGTTTCCATGGAGAAGTCAGGTGTAATTTTGATAGGTCTGCCTTTATATGTTACCTGTCCTTTTTCCTTCGCTGCTCTTAATATTTTTTCTTTATTCTGTATGCTAGGTGTTTTGATTATTATATGTCGAGGGGTCTTTTTTCTTTGGTCCAGCCTATTTGGGGTTCGGTATGCTTCTTGTACTTTCATGGGCATGTCCTTCTTCAGATTTGGAAAGTTTTCCTCGATGATTTTGTTGAATATGTTTTCAGCACCTTTGAGCTGGGCTTCCTCACCTTCCTCTATGCCTATTATTCTTAGGTTTGGCCTTTTCATGGTGTCCCACATTTCCTGGATATTGTGTGTTAAGGATTTGTTGGATTTATGGTTTTCTTTGGTCGATGAATCTATTTCTTCTAGTTTATCTTCTGCGCCTGAGATTCTCTCTTCCATCTCTTGAATTCTATTGGTTATGCTTGTGTCCGTGGTTTCCGATTTTTTGCCCAGCTTTTCAATTTCCAGCTTTCCTTCCATTTGCCTTTATTTTCTCAATTTCGGTTTTCAAATCTTGAACCGTTTCCTTCACCTGGTTAATTGTTTTTTCTTGGCTTTCTGTACTTTCCTTAAGGAATTTGTTCATTTCTTCCACTTTTTTGTTTGTTTTTTCCTCTATTTCTTTAAGGGATTTTCTCATATCTTCTTTGAGGGCCTCTATCATTTTTATGATGGTGATTTTTAAGTCGTACCCTTCTGCTTCCTCTGCTTTGTTGTTGTGTTCCATTCTAGTTGGTGTAGATTCCCTAGATTCTGGTGGTGTCATGTTTGTCTTTCTGTTGTTAGGTGTTCTCTTGTATTGCCTTCTTCCCATAGTTTCTTCCTGTAGGTGTTGGTGGTGTCTCTTCCCTCTCTATGGTCCTTCCCAGATGGGCTTATGTGGATCAAAGATTCAATGTCTGAGAAGGTTTTGCAGGGTAGTGGGATCTCACTGGAAACTGGCGCTCTCCAGCTGAGACCTCGTTCTTTGGCAGGGGCCCGGATTTGGGGGTCAAGGATCTTGCCTGCAGGAACTCCAAGTGGACCCGCAGAGATAGGCGGATCTCTGGGAGGGGCCTGGGACTCCAGCAGAGGACTGGAGGCGGGGTCAGGGACCAAGCCGGTGGAAATTACAGGTGGTCCCACGTGGATAGTCAGGTCTCCTTTGTTCGGAGTTGCTCCGAGAGGTCTCCGAAGTAGGGTGGACTGTTGGCTCCACCCTCTGTCCCAGTGCTCAACCAGAGCGGCAGGACCGTAGGTGGGGTAGGGCACAGGGTGGGGGGGTAGGCTGGAGGTTGGGATGGGTGGGGGTGTATCAGAGCTCCAAGGGTGCTCTCAAAGGGGACCGGAGACAGGAGCAGCAGGATCAGGGGCCAATCCAGGGAGTTCACAGCTCCGATTGGGCCCAGCTTCCTGCTGGTAAGGGGTGCTGTCTTGGGGGATTCAAAGAAGATTCAGATATCCTGCCTGTAGTCTGTAGGGCTGTTTTGTCCAGCTGTTTTGAATGTAGGATTAGCTTGTACTCTGTTTCAGGCTGTCTGGCGTGATCAAACCACATTAGTCTGGAAGGAATCCACATCTTTTCATTTTCTGTGGAAACAAAAATAGAAATCCTTTTCCCCAGTAACTTGTCCTTCAACTTAAATTTTGGAGTCAAAGCATTTTTTTAATTTAATTTATTATTTTACATGTCGATCCCAGTTCCCTCTCTCCTTTCCTCCCTTCCTCCCTCCCTCCCCCCAGCCCTCCCTCCTCTCCTTCCCTCCCTTTACCCTCTCTGCCCTCTCACATGCACTCTAAACACCCTCCCCTCCCATCCACCCACCCCAATTCCATATGTAGGGGAATGCCATCCAGTTGGGGTCATGTAGATCTGACAGGTCCTGTGAAGTAGGGACTAGGGATTCTCTCCTGTCTCTAGATTAAGGCAGTTTTCCCTCCATGGGGGATATGTTCGCAAAGTCCTTTTGTGAACCAGGGATACATTCTGGCTCCACTGTCGGAGGTCTCTTAGACTGCTCAGTCCTTCTGGCTGAGACCCATATTCAGGGGGCCTGAGTCATTCCCATGCTGGATCCCCAGCTATCAGTCTAGTGGCGGTTAGCTCCTTCTTGTTCAGGTAAGCTGTCTCTATGTGCTTCTGCCATAGACACTATGGTCTTGTCCTCTCCATCTGCTTCTGGGTTCTAGTTCGACTCAGTGTTTATGTATGGGTGTTTGCTCCTATTTTCAACAGGCATTAGTTGAGGGCTCCATGGAGAGGTTAGTTGTTGATCTCACTCTCCAGGAAGGGCATTTATGATAGCCTTTCCACAGAAACTGAGATTGTTAGTTGGGAGCAGTCTTGTAGTTCTCTCGACCTTTATTTGTGTTCAATTTTATCTTCAAACCAATATTGGCTCCCTCTTTTATGTTCTCTCTCTCTCTCTCTCTCTCTCTCTCTCTCTCTCTCTCCTATCTTCTATTCCTAACCAGGCTCAATCTTCCTTGTCGCACAGGTTTTCCTTTCCTCCCCCTCATTTTCTCCTACTTCTCTCTCCATTCGCTGTCCTCCCCCACTTCACCTGAGCTCTGGGGGACTTGTCCCTTCCCAGTTCTGTGAGGGACTTTATATGAATCTCTTAGAATACACCTAGTATCCTAGTTCCTCTGGTGGTGTGAATTATAGGCTGGTGATCATTTGATCTAGGTCTAAAATCCATATATGAGTGAGTACATACTGTGTTCCTCTTTTTGTGACTGGGTTACCTCATTCAGGATGGTTTCTTCAAGTGCCATCCACTTGCCTGCCAATTTCAAGATAACATTATTTTTTTCTGCAGAGTAGTATTCCATTGTGTAGATGTGCCACATCTTCATTAACCATTCTTCAATTGAGGGGCATCTAGGTTGCTTCCAGGTTCTTGCTGTTACAAATAGTGCTGCTATGAAAATTGTTGAACAGATGTCTTTGTTGCATTGATGTGAATCCTTTGGGTATATGCCTAAGAGGGGGATTGCTGGGTGCTGTGGTAAACTAATTCCTATTTTCCTGAGGAGATTTGTTTTTCCTAGACTGTGTCTCATTATATAGTTCAGATTGTCCTGGAACTCACTATGTGTAGAACAGAATAGTCATGAACTCAAAGAGATCCACCTGCCTCTACCCCTGAGTGCTGGCATTAGAAGTGTGAACCACAATACCAGGTTTTTTTTTTTTTTTTTAGTCAATTTTTTGAAATTACCTGGTGTCTTTCTTTGAGTTGACCCTACTGAGTGAAATTGTGATTTCGGTTTCTGTGATAGGATCACAGAAATTTGAATCTCTTTGGCTTTGGTAGTCATTCCTGAGACACCAGAGAAGTTTCCAAGGGGTCTCACTATAGGCTGCAAGGGGGCATGCACTCAGTTCATATTTGTATCCCCATTTCTGAGAAGCTCAGTTTCAGAGAAGTAGATGCTGGCTGCAGACCTCACATTTCCCTGTGCATCCTTTCTTGCTGGCTCATAATATTGGCAAGTTAGAGAGAGAATGGAGTAGAAGCAAAAACTAAAGATAGCTAGTGTTGCTTGTGTCCTGACACCTAGCTGGAATGAAGACAGATAGCCCCCCCTTCAGGTTCAGAAGACTAGGAGCTACTTTAGTCTACCTCTGTTCAGGAAAAGAGGCCTCAGAAAAGCTGCTTGGACAGTTTATAAGGCACATGCTTTCTGAGAGGCAGGGGTATTTTTAGATTCTCCTACATCCCCTGTCCTTTAATATGGAACATGCAACCTACAATATAACAAGGGGTATAGAAGAACATATCCAAAAGCAATATAGATGAAAATGTAGAGATGCAGGAACCTTCATGCTAAACTAAGAGAAGACAGTACCATGAGAGGCAGGATACTGCAGGTTAGACCAGGATGGGACAAGCTATGAGACACAGGAATCTGCAGATTGGACAAAGGGAGAACAGAATCATCAGATGAAGGAAACTGCAGTCTAGACCAGGAGGAGACAGAACCATAAAATGTAGGAAACATCAGGTTAGATCAGGAGAAGACAGAACTGTGGATGTCCTAGCTTTCTGAACTGGAATAGAGTCCCATAAGATTCTATGACAGACACTTCAAACTATTTAGAGGAAAAAATGACTCAGTGCATGAAGACATGATCCTCAAAATGGGCCAAAACCATGGTCTTTGTTCTCACTGGGAGCCACAAATATAAAGGAAGCACATGATGACTGCTGAACATATATCTACCCCAGGGTCAATGCAAACAACCTGCTTAGTTGTCAAATAAGCAGTGGTTTGTGAGATTAACCCTAGCAACTTTCAATGTACTAGGAATGTGTTCTGTCACAAGCTCATTTCCTTCTCTCCTTTTTGCAGGGTTATTTGGAGGCCAGGGTAGGGTGCCCAGTCTAATCTTGAAGTTGGGATTGCCCTGCTTCATTCTATCATGTAGATTGCATAACAGGTCTGCATCACCATGCCTAGAAACAATTATCTTCTGGCAATTCTGAAATCTTTCCCTGTAGATGTTGCACATGGAAGTTGCCACCTCTGAGTAATACTAGCCATCACAGCTTCAAGAGTCTTAAGGATGATACTTTAGTACACCACTATAGGGCAGGGTAGAATCAGAAATGACACAGGGATTGGTTCATTCTTCCTGAGTCAATGAGTGACTTTCTATCATGCCTGTTAAAATCAGGATTACCCACTATTTCTTAGCATCACAGCTGGTTCTTGTGAGCAGGAGATGTGGGACTTCAGATCAGAGATATTTCTGTGTCAATACTTCAGCTGAATTTTGATTTAATGCCTCAACAGAACCAGATGGCTTGAATGAGACATAGGGTAAAAGGAGAGAGAAAGGAGAAGAGATATGGTTATAGATAATATTCAATAATTTGTGGCTGCTCAAGAGAGTGGAAAGACAGTAGGCAAGACATCCCAGAGGACAGGATGTACATGTAGATTTTAGTGAGTGCAGCACAGGGCTGCCCTTATGAACAAGGCACTCTGGCTTTGTCTTGGCACTCTGGCTTTTTCTTATCCATTTGTTACTTATTTTTGGTATTGCTTTTCCTATTTTTTGAAAGAAGTTTAATCCTGCTCTCCTGTTATTTTCTGGGAGGGGCATTCATATCTGCAGAGTGTCTGTGCACTACACATGACATATGTGTTCACTAAAGTGCATTATATGTGACCACATATTCAGGAATTTAAGTTGCCAGCATCGTTTTCCTGTAGCATGTAGGATTCAGAGAGATGGAGCTGAAATCCCTTAAGGATATTGTTACTAATTGAGATTCTCATCTCCTTTGGCACATAGTATATATATGATTAAAGATGGTGGTTTTTGTTCAGTATGATCCCTCCACATTTCAACCCCAAATAAACACAGAGACACTATATTAATTATAAAGTGTGGCTGATGGGTAAGACTTTTTATTGGCTAGCTCTTTCTTAATTACTAACCAATAACTACTAAGTATTTCTCTATAGTTTTATCTTACCAGAGATTGCCAGGCACCTCCCACCTTCCAATCTCTCTAAATGCTTCCCTCTGTCTCCTTCCTCCTTCCTCCTACAGCTGTGCCTATACCCCCTGCCTGGCTATTGCCCCATCAGTGGTTTATTCATCAACCAAGAGAGCAACATATGTATAGAAGGATATCTACCATTGTATGTTGGTATTTATTGTGCCAGTTCATTGTAATTTCTGTATCCTCTCAGCACCATAAGAGACTTGTTCTTGTAAGAGGGCCTTAAGGCAGGGCTGTGTTGTGCTGGTTTGTGTGTGTGTGTGTGTGTGGGGGGGTGTGCAGACAGAATTTGGAGTAAAGTAATGACTGAGCAGTTGGGCTATGTCCTGTCTGTCCTCCACAGGTATAGGCAAGACAATGATGCATACAAAACACCTATACACATAATGTAAAAATAAATAATATTCTATCCACCAGGAACAGACGCTTGGGAAACACAATCTTAAAATAACAAGCCATTTACCATACCATCATATGAAATATTTAATAAGTTTAGTAACAAAGTATATTCTAGACTTAATCTTAAAAATCAGAAAATTCTGATAAAAGAAATCAGAGAGGAGCTAAGTAACCTGAACAGCTAGCTGTCACAAAGGCTGATACATACCACATTATTGAAATTTCTGTCCTTCTCAACTTAAGTGCTACATCCATCAAATATCAACTTTAATACCGGTTAACTCTCAAAATATGGGGAAGTAGAATCACCAATAACAATTCAAAAACCAGCAAAGAAGGGCCAGAGAGCCAGCTCAGCTATTAAGAACACTTTCTGCTCTTGCAGAGGACCAGTGTTCAATTCCCAACACTCACACAGAAGCTGTCTGTAACTTTAGTTCCAGGGGATCCAACACATACAACTCATACATATAAAATTTAAAAATAAAATAAACTTTTTAAATGAAAGAAAAAGTTCTGAGTGGGAGATGCACACTTACTTTGCCTCTAAAGCTGTCGTTAAGATATTTCTATTCTTCCTTTCTTTCTGCTTTTCCTCTCTCCTTCCCTCCCTTACTCCTTTCTTTCTCTCTCTCTCTCCCTTCTTCCCTCCTTCCTCCTTCCAGAGATGAGGCAAGGATCCCCCAGACTGCACCCTCCATGGACCAATTAATCATCTGCATCTCTCATCCTCTGCCACAGTTCTTCCTGTGTTTAACTCTAAGGCTCAAATTCATGTGCTAAAGATGGATGCTACATTACTGGACCCCTTCATCGGTTCTTCCTAGTGTAGCCATTTTGAATAAATCTCTTTTCTCTTCTTTCCAAAATTGCTTTGTCTACCATTTTCATATTTAGATATTTAATGTATATATGTTTGCACATGTGCATGTGTGTGAGCATGTGGAGGGGTCAATGATAACTTGCAGGTGTCAATTTTCTCCTCCAGCACAGGTTCCAAGGATCATTCTCAGGTCTTCAGATTTGCTGGCAAGTGCTTTGACTTGCTATGGTATCTTAAATGACATTGACCCTCCCATAGTCTCATTCCTTAGAATACTTGTTCCCAGTTGGCCACAGTTTTGGGGGATGTTATGAAACTAATAGGGACAAGGCTATAGAGAGAAAGTATATCATGTGGGTGGGCTTTGAAAATTCTACAAATTTCCATTCCACCTTGGTGTCTGCTTGCTATGTGAGGGTATAGTGTGGTCTCAGCCTCATGCTCCAGCCATTGGCTGCCACTCAGCCTCTGCCATTATGGTTCTCTCTCTGGAAAATGTAAGCAAAAAATGAGTTTTCTCTTCTCCTTGCTTTGGTCATGGTCAGAGCAAGATCATTTGTTTTTTGGCCTACTGGGTTCCATCGCTTTGTAGTCAGAGTCCTCCTAGTCACGTATGAAGATCTCAACACATCACAGTCCTTACAAGCTAGCTTAGCCATCTCTTCCTCAGTGGGCTGTTTGTGAGAGACAATTAATTGTGAAGAGTAGAGAAAGGAGATATGTTCTGTGTGACACACTGTGCAGAGAAACAGAGGTCCATTCACACTCAATCCCACAGTCAAGGAGTCCTGAAGTGAGGTTTATATTTAAATGGAGGGTAAGAGGCAAGGATACCTAAGCAGTCCTGGCCAAGAGTCCCACCCATCATTGACTCCTCATTAGCTCATTGTCTTGGCCTCTTATAGTGGTGGTCACATATGTTTTTGGAAATGTTAAAATATCTTTTCAGGAGGTCTTCTGGTTGAAGTTGAGAGGCTTTGGCCTTTCCTTCCTTGAAGATCAGACTCGAGGAGATTCCCACTTGCTTCAAGTATTTTGTTTCAAATCACTAGGCAATGGAGTGACATACATGGTTGTCTTTGTACCTTCTTGGCTCCTGCCAGGATGGCAAAAAACATCAATGTGGTTTCTTCAGAGAATTCTTATGAATTCAACTGGGTGATTCATCTAATTTTGCCTGAGACAAGTGAGATGTGGGCTGAGTACCTATCCCTTATCAAGCTGCAGTGGCTGCATGGGGATATTCACTCAGGCCTGTGCTATGCCACACTCACCTTGCAGTCTGGTGCCGGTGGAGATCCTATCTCTACTAGCTTACCTCTGCTTCCCAGTGCCTCACAGTCCTTCAGAGAGCATCAGTTTACACAGCTTGGAGAGCATTTTGTGGTTTTGATCATCAAGAGGAGCCGGTGTGTGTGTATTGTGTGTGTGTATGTGTGTGTGTGTGTGTGTGTGTGAGTATGTGTATCTGTGAGTGTGTGTGTGTGTGTTAGTGTGTAATGGTTTAATATGCTAGAATTTCAAATATATAGCACCATTTCTGTTGAGCTAGGAGTGTGGGTGTCATAGATACATTAGAAATCTTCCATTCTGGACATTTTCCGATGGAAAGAGAGGGGGGAAAAACACAATAAAATAACACATAGTTTTTCCTTGTTTAAAGTCTCTCCTCACATGCTGTAAACATAAAGTTCCTCTTGTTTCCTCCATGGGATATTCCTTAACAACCTTGAGTCAGCAGGGGTCAGCACTTCCTTCTTTCTCTCTTTGTGTTTGAGACAGGTTTCTCTGTTCTGTAACTCTCTCTGTACACCAGGCTGGCCTTGAACTCACTGAGAACTACTTGCTTCTATCTACTGAGTGTTGGTCAGCATTTCCTTCTTTTCCATAGCTACTGGGCAGAATTTCTGTAACTGGAGTCTCCCCTTCCCACAAACCATAAGAAACAGAACTATGAATAAATATGATAACCAAATCAGTGAAGTCAATGGCAAACGTACAAAAAACCTCCTCAAACAGTACATTCCTTCCAAACAATGTTCTACTTCCAATCTTGCACACCAAAAGTAATCAAGGAAACCCCAACAAAAGGAAACACAGAGTGGGCAGAGATATTTTCACATGAAATCAAGGGCAAAATAGCTTGCCAAATCTTTCAAAGCAGGGCTCATACTTGTGATCTGAGTAATAAGGAGACAGACAAGAGGGTCATGAGCTTGAGACTACTCTACTTGACTTGTGTCAAGAAAACCAAACTAATGAATCAAAGAAACCAAAACTTCTTTCCAAAGAAAGCATCAAAGGAAGTAAGATTGCATGGGGCAAGAGAGATGGCGAGTGGTAAAGAGCTGTGCTCACTGTTCCAGAGCACCTAGGTTAGATTCCCACCACCCACAGGTTAACAACCATCTGTAATCCAGTTCCAGGGGGCTCTAATGCCTGCTTTTGGCCTATTCAGGCACTAAGCTTGCATATGGTTTGTGTGTGTGTGTGTGTGTGTGTGTGTGTGTGTGTGTGTGTGTGTGTGTGTGTGTGTATACTGGCTTAACAAAAAGAAAACCTGGGGAGAACACTCACATATACGTTTTAATTACCAAAGAGTAGAAAAATGGGTGAAGTTATTGATTTTTGTTACTGGGGGAAGTTGAGTATCCTGGTTGGTTGGATTGTCAACACAATGTAGTTATTTGGGAAAAGGAACTTGAATTGAGAAAATACCTCCATCTGGTCTGTAGGAAAGTTTGCTGGACATTTTCTGTGGTTAATGATTGATGGGGCAAGCCCAGCCCACAATGGTTGTGGTCATCCCTAGGATGGTGGTCCTGGGTTCTATAAAAAGGAGGCTGAGAAAGCAACCATGGAGGTGAACCAGTAAGCCGTACCCCTCCACAGCTTCTTCTTCAGCTTCTGTCTCCATGTTCCTGCTAGACTCTATGCCCTGACTTTCCTCAGTCGTGTGACCAGAGAAATTAAACCTTTCTTTCCCAGATTAAGTTTGGTCATGGTCTTTTATCACAGCAATAGAAATCCTAACTAAGACACTGTGACTTCCACATTGGAGTCTTTAGTCTTGTTAGTAAAGAATTTAGAAATAGACCCAGAAGGGAGCTTGAGGACAATTTTAATATAGTTTGAAATGAAAACAACAGGGCAGCCAAGCTGTAAATCATGTCATCTCCTGGTGAAGGGAAATAGAGGAGGAAGAAAGAAAGCCATACTGTTTGTATGCAGTGACATGGGAAATAAACAGCTACATGGGGATTGGGAGAAGGGAGGGGGATTTTAAGAAACAGAGTGAGAAAGCCCAATGTATCCAGGAAAGCATACTGTCTTAGTTTGGGTTTCTATTGCTGTGAAGACAAACCATGACCACAGCAATTCTTAATAAGGTGGTAACTTACACTTTCAGAGGTTCAGTCCAATATCACAATGACAAGGAGCATGTGGCATGAAAGGAGACGTGGTATTGGGTACATCTTGGCTTGCAGGAAAGAGGAAATTGACTGAGATGCACTGGGCAGTATCTTGAGCTTAGGAAGCAGCCCATAGTGACACACTTCTTCTAACAAGTCATACCCACTCCAACAAAGTCACATCTCCTAAGAATGCTGCTCCATATGACCTTCAGGACTACCTCACATGCCAAGGCAGTGGCCAGTACCAGAAAGAAAAGGAGATCAAAAAGGAAGAAACAGGTATGTTTTTCTGAGTGCCTGCACTGAGAAAGAGTCCTGGGAAAGACAAGTCATTGCCTCACAGGGGAGGTCAGTTATCCTCTTTGTCAGTGCTGGGAGCTGAAGCTAGCTCTATGGAAGAGCAGCCAGTGCTCTTAACAAGTGTGTCACCTATCGTGGTTTAATAAGAATCAGGATAAACAAATAGGCCAAACAGATGTTTATTCAGGGAGAAATAACTTACAAGCTAGACAGATGAACACCAGGTTCCACTGGATGCTGTCCTCTCCAAGCAAGAGAACTCTCCCAGATTCCTCCTCAGACCTAGTTCCCAGGTCACTTCCACCCCTGTCTCCACCCCCAATGGGCATGGTCAGTGCCACAGATGCTGACAAGGTGAATAGCTCACTACAGCCCCCTCCCCCCCAAAAATAAATCTTATAGAAAGGGAAAGTAGAACATTTCCTTCTTTGGTATTATAACTCTGCTGAATTCCCTAAATCCTTTTCTATAACCTTGACTGTCTAATGGGAGAGTGGCCACAAAGGGAACATCTCCTTGCTACAGCTTACCTAACCCTCATCCTTTGTCCCAGCCCATTTTAAACATCATCTAGAGAGCATTGTTTCTTGGCAGAGTGCCTTGGGCAAGGGTTTGGGTAGTATGGACAAATCCCATCTCTTCTAAGAGTTCTCTCCCACATAAATTAGTGGGGAGGGCCAGTCAGGATATAGAGCTGGAAGTAACCTGAATGGTCTGCAACTCTCTAGTTAAACCAAACTGTTTTCTTAGACTATCACTATTTTGATGATGAAAACTGTGTGGCTGCTGAGCCAATTCTACCTGAGATAAAGCGACGATTTTTGTCAGTAAGATTTGAATGAGCTCTTATATGACCCACAAAGCACGGTGCCTTTCTTTGATGAATGACACTTTGAATTTGCTCAAACAGTAATTTAACCTGATTATTATTAGTTCCAATGTATGGAACCATCTCTATAACTTGAAAAGCTCTGAAAACATAATGACTATCACTATATGAGTTAAATGAATCATTCATTCAAAGCTGAAAAACTATTGCAACAGTTCCTAATTCAACTATCTGAGCTGAATCTGAATCTGTCCGTACTACATATTTTTTCCCATCAATAAATAATATAAGCTGCTTTTCCATCAGAAGAACCATCAGTACATACTAACATAGCACTTTGAACAGGATTACCCCTTACAATTTTAGGGAATACAAAAGGATGCATTAATGCATATTGCAGCAGTCTATGAGCTGGAAACTGATTATCAATTTTTCCCAAAAACGGAGTAAAAGCAATTGTGCATGAATCACTGTTTTGAAATAACCAATCAACTTGCTTTTTGGTATAGAGAACATGTATTACATTTGGTTCCTTGCCAAAATATCTCCTAGACTCCATATGGCATTTTTGTACCACATAAGCTACTGCTTCAAAATAAGGATTTAACACTTTGGCTGGGGAAACAGGTAAATGCAACCATAACAATGATCCCTCTTGCCATAAGACAGAAGTCAGACTATGCTGTGTGGGAAACACATAAGTATCCCATGGTTTTGCATAGTCAATATAGCATATCTGTTGATGCTGGATTGAATTCTCCGATTGTAAGAGAACTTGTCTACTCTCTTCAGTTAGCTGTCTAGGTGAATTGGGATCACTATCTCCTTTCAGGATATGGCTTAAAGGTTTCAAATCACCAATAGGTGCTTTTAAAAAAGGACATAACCATTTAAAAATTTTCTAACAACTTCTGAAAATCATTCAATGATCATAAGCTATCTTTTCTAATGTAGCATAAGTCCCAAATACTTTTGAAAACTTTCTACTATGACCTGTAAAGCTTTCATTAGCTGACATGGTCTCATTTGCATTTTCACTGACACCTTTCTAGGTTGGGGGCCAAACAGGCCTGCAATTCCCCTGAGGCTTTTTCTCAATAGGTGACATGGTCTCATTTGCATTTTCACTGACACCTTTCTAGGTGGAGGGCCAAACATGGCCTGCAGTTTCCTGAGGCCTCCTTTCAATAGCTTATCTCAAATCTTATATTAACCTCCATTCTTTCAATTTCTTTTTTAACCACCAAAATTTAGTAAGATTTTTGTATTCTCTACTCTTCTAAACTCTTTTGAGCCATCCATACAGATTTCTCTGGCTCTCAGCCCACTCTGGCTTTGACCATTTCCTACTGTTCCATTCTTCAAGACTGAAAGTTATCAGAGATGAAGATCTCCAACCCTCATATCTCTCTCTTGCAATTCAAGTAGTACCTATTGTTGGGATTCACACATTTACAAATTCACAATCACACTTCAGACACTCACATGTGTGGCCACACCTTACATTTTTCAGCTCTCCTTTTCTTTAGACCAAGATTAGTTTGTTGAAATAGAACATCTTGTAATGCAGCTGTTGTAACTAAACCTTGAATTATGAACATCCAAAATCTGAACAAATCCCAATATATGTCACTTTTTTTACTTTTTTCCCCACTTTTTTTTCTTTTTCTCTTTTTTTTTTTTAAATGTTTTTTATGAGTCCTTAAAACACTTTCTGACAGGCTGCATTAATTATTCCATACTCTTGACAGGGTGTTGGCCATGGCAGCAGCTCCTAAAGCAGCAGACATCTAGGTCTCCTCCTGCCTTTGCTCTCTAGGCCTGGGCTTGCCTGCTGCAGCTTATCTGTGAGTGCAGCTATTTGAAAAGCAAGAAATCACCATTGTAGCAACTCTGAGTTCCTGCTGACCTAGTGCTTAAGCCTGATGCACCTCAGCTCCCCAAGCCCTGCTGCAGCTCTGGAAAGAGCTATGGTGGCAGCTTTTGGGAGGATGTCTCTCATTGGGCTTCACTCCAGGATCCTTAGAAAAGTCCCTGTCTTTCCCTGAAGATAAGGTCTTTCTCTGATCTGCACAGGCACCTAGTGGCTTCTTAGATAGCATCTTATGCTCTTCCACCTCACTTTTACTAGCCTGTTGAATGGATTTTAAAATCCTTTGAAAATTTCTGTCTTTACTGCAGTTTCCTGTTCCTCTAGAATTTCCTTTAATTGAAATTCTAATTCAAACTTTCTGGGTGAATTCCCCATCTCTCTTTTTTTCTGTTTATTTACTTATTTACCCCAATAAGTCCCTACAGGCACAAGGAACAACCCCTTATACTTACACAGCTTTTCAGTGAGGACCTCCAATTGCTGTAGAAACCCGAGAAACTGCAGAGGGTGTTGAGGTTAATAACACTGTACTCTCTTGATATTAAAGCTTATCTTGCATTAATTCCAGAGAGTAATAATCTACTCACATTCTGAACTGATTTGAGGCACTCGTGTGGACCAAATTCATCCCTACACCCTAGGAGTATCTTAATAAAGTGACAGCCAGGACCCATCAAGTCTTATTGCTTAATGAAAAACAAACTCCCAAGTAATTATATATATATATATATATATATATATATATATATATATTTTTACTTGCCATAAAATAACACTCTCTCATGTGAACAGTCTATGTATAAAAGATAATAGCAATAACAAATGGATGTAGAGGAGAGTCCATTTCTGAAGAGAAAGGGGACCGGTGGGGTAGATATGAGGGGCAAGTAAGGGGAATATGTGAATATAATCAGATGGCATGAAGTACATTCATGAAAACATTGTAATGGGTCACACTCTTCCAACCTACTTTGTCCGGGAGTAGTTCATAAAGCCCTCTCCTTCTGCAGCATCCTGTCTTACCCACAAAGAAAGGTCATGCAGGATGCTGAAGCCCACAAAACTTTCCCTTGTGTTTTTCCAAGAACATTTGTGAAAGGCTTCTATATCATTCAAATTCCTTCTATGCCCTGGCAATGTTTCTATTTTTCATTTTAGCCACAAGGTTTCCTCAATGATTAACACCACTGATTATTATCTATTTGGACCGTTTTTACAATTTTTCTATTGTCTTGTCTGTTTTTTTCCTTATGATTGTGAAAATTTAAAAAGTACACCTGGATAAGAATTATATATATATATATATATATATCTTATAATACCTGTCTGGTTCTGTGAAGTCTTTAATTTAGTACAGTAAGAGTCTTGTCTGGGTCTTGCTTTAATTAGTATTTGTTAAAACGATTTATTTGTTTTATGTATGTGAGAGTGTTTTGCTTGTATATGTGCACCATATGCGTACCTGGTGTATGCAGAAGCCAGAAAAGTGTATTGGGACCCCTGGATTTGGATTCAGGGATGGTAGTGATCTGCCTGTGGGTGCTGGGAACTGACCCCAAGTCCTCTGCAAGAGCTACAAGTGCTGTTAATGCTTAGCCACTCTGTAGACTCATGCTTTAATTTATTAAGAGGCAAGAGACTAAGTAATCCAGGCTGACTGACCCCATGATCCTCCTGCCACAGTCTTCCAAGTAGATTGGGTTATGTCCCAGTGTCATTGAGCCTAGCAAAGAAGTTCTTGTTATTTACTAGTTGTAATTTCTAGTTGTCACTTGGCTCACCATTTAGCCCAGGCTGGCCTTGAGCTCATGGTCATCCTGCTTCACTCTCCTGAATTCTGTGGTTAAAGATGTGTGTTACCATACCTGGATAACAAGATGAACAAAAATTCTTAGTTTTAATGTTTGGTCCTGTGTTTTTTAAGTCAAACTAAAAATACAAAGACCAGTGGCTACAATTTCCATATTGTTTTATTCCCTGAACAGTCCTTAAAAAATGTCACATAATGGGCAGGAGAGATGGCTCAGAGGTTAATAGCACTGGCACTGGCATCTTTTGCAGAGGACCAGGGATAAATTTACAGCATCCACATCAAAGTGGGTTACAACATCATTAACTCTAATTACAGGGAATCTGACACTCCATTATGGCCTCATCAAGCACCAGAGTAGATACTGTTAGCACCCAGACACACCATGTTCCCTGGGGGAGCTGACAGAATGCATTACCCTGTGCACATGACAAGCAGTGTCCTGGTTCTGGACACAGCTACAAAAGGTCCCTTTAAGAGAGAAGCTCCACTTACTTCCTCTCTTTCCTGCTGTCCCTCTGAAGAGGCAAACAGTTCTCTGTTTCTCTTTCTCTCTCTCTCTGCTTTCTGCTTCTTTCTTGTCTCCACTCTCTGCCTTCCATTCCCACGGTAAACTTCCCACTTACGTTCTGCCTGCATGGCTTTTACATCTCACCTGCTATGGGATCTCATAAGGTCCCCCTCATGCCACATATTAACATGTCTCAGGTCCCCCAAGGATGGTCAATGCCCCCCTCAGGTCGGATGGGAAGCAGTCTTGAATACTCTATGCCCTTATTCCCCTAACCTGCCATGCCTGACTGCTCACTTTTCAATACATAAAGCAGGGGGGGAGGGAATATTAACATCCAGGCACAGCTTGGCCCTGCCCCTTGGAGACCAAGCACAGTGCATCTCCCTTCCACCCATGGGAAGCAGTATACTGGCTCTATGCATGCACAGGAGCTCCCTAAAAGAGACTGGCTCTGCCTATTCCCTCTGTCTTACCTGCTGTTCCTCTGAAGAAGCAGACAAGTCTTTGCTACCCCACCCTTTAACTCTCACATCTCTTCCTTCCCCTTCCTCACTCTCTTCCCTTCTCCCAATAAACTTCTTACATAAATTCTGCCTTTTGTCCTATGTGTATCTCACACGCCATGGGATCTGCTAAGGTTCCCCTCCCACTGCATATAACAACACATACATACAACTGAATGAAAAATGAAATAAACGGAGGACATGGCTATTAAAGTATGGGGAAAATTTTATTGTAGATATAATGGAGAAATCAGGCAGACGGAAGGCTCCAGGTTGCACACACTGGCAGATTAAACCAGACCACAATAAGAGAGAGGGAGAGAGAGGCAAGTGAGGAACTTTCAACCAAGGCTTCCCAGGCCAATAGACCAAGAGACTGGCACAGCCAAAAATGGTTGAGTTATATAAGGATCAAGCTGCAGGAAGGGAAGCAGAAGTCCAGCCCCTGGGAGGGTGAGGTTTAGGGTGGGGTGGGGTGAGAAGTGCTGGCTTTGTGACCTAATATTCTAGGCTTTTGTGATGATAAGGGGTGATGTAGTCTCTTTTATAACTACTACCTGCTGACATTGGGTCATTAATGTCAGGGCCCAGGAAGGCTGGAATAATGGTCAAAGGATGGGAAAACAATAGAGGGTAGGCCATTTGGCTCCGTGTGTGGGTCCTGCAGGACTACCTGAGGCTAAGGAAGTGCATGTTTGCCTTGGAGCAGTCTGTGTTGCAGAGCTTCAGGATAGTCAGAAATCCAGTGAGATGCACCTATGGATGACACATTTGGAGCAGTTTGCTCTCTTCAATTGGTTGGAACTCTGTTGGGACAGATACACACTTATCTTGGGTGTATATTTCAAAGGTCCAGGACCATGGTCTGGTAGCTGAGGGCAGGAAGTCTCGAGATCAGGAGGAAATAAAACAAACACTCTCCAAAAAAGTCACACATAATATAACTTCTCCTACTCAAGTCACATTTTCCCAGTTTAAGAACTGGAGATGAGGCTTCTGGAAATTTTTCCTTTCCAGTGATGAACTAAAGTCATAGAAGAAAATGGCATATCTTTACAAGACTAGACCCTGTCACAAAGGAAGGAGGGTAGCTTATGTGGGAGTACCCAATGATAACTTGTTCTTAGCACTACAAGGAAAAGAGTTGTCTTCTCTCTTGTTTCAATTCTGAGTATCTCATATCTTACCTCCTGGGATTTCAGTTTCTGTAGCAGGGCTGAAGCCACATGCTTCCATTGCTAGCTGTGTGTTTGTTCCCATTCTCATTAGCACTGCAGAAATAAGAGCCAATTGGCCTAAATCAGCTCTTTAAGGAGTGGGGGTGGCAGTACAAAATCTCAGGGTGTGGCCATCAGCCTTGATAGCTGATTTAATGTGGCCACTTGGCACGTTTAAAATTTATTTTTCGTATTTATTTATTAATTGACCTAAAACTCCCATGCTAATGTGTGACTAGTGGGCTTTTGCGGCGAACCCTCTACCTGCTCTGCTGTAGAAGCCCAAGAAACTGGGGAGGGTGCTGAGGTTAATAACACTGATATTAAGTAGGCTTTTCATTATATATCTTACTTTTCTCCAGGGGCTAGCTTATATACTCGAGCACCAGATGGTGGAGGGGGAAGCAAAAGGGGGCCATTATTTATCTCAGGTTCCAAGGACTGGCTAGGGTGCTTTCAGGGCTGTGGGAGCCAAAAGAGCATTAGCATTTTGCATTTGAAAGCATCTCTCCTCTTATAGAGGGTTATAGTTATTCTCCCTGAGGGCAGCAGCAGGGGGAATGAGTTCTTAGTTTAGGTCTTAATCCTACAGGGTTTGGGGAAAGCAATGGCAGCAGCACTAGAAACTTGGCTTCAAATCCCTGTTTCCATCTTGCCTGCTGAATGCAAGTCCCTGAGATTCCTATGCAAACTTGGATGTTGGTAACTCTTAAGATCAAAGGGGTCCCTGGAAAGTACTCAGTGCCAGCCCACTTCCTACAAATTGAAGTCCAACAACCAACTCTGTATTTGCTTACCTGAGGGCATCCTCTTGGACACCAGAATATCTCTGTCCAATTGTGGGGACAGGGAGCCAGCAACTTCTAGGTCAACCACCAGTTGACCCTAGAGGATATACTGCCTCTTCCCTTCTTTTGAGATGTGGTGCGATATTTGTACAGTGTTTAAAAGATGTATTGGTGTGATTGGTGTAATAACATCCTGGACATCCAGTAGTTTGGCATAAGGTATACTCAGGACTCCCCAGAGACAGTCAGGACTCTAGGAAGAAGATGGGCAGAGTGGCCTGCTACATACACAGAGGACACAGAAGAGCAATATGGAAGAGAGATAACACCATGTAATAGAACATGGATTACTATAAATGTTAATAGAACATAGATGTATGTAAATGGCTTAATTTATGTTCTAAGAGCTCTGAACTGAGCCTTAGCTGTAGGCTAAGCTTTCATAATTAATAAGAAGTCTCTGTGTCATTATTTGGGGGCTGGCTGGGGTGACAGATGGTCACTTGGAGTGATCAGTGCTGTGGGTATATCATGCAACTTCCCAGACTACTTCCTGGGAATCCAGTTTGCCTGGCCTGCAGTAACCAGCTTGACACCACCCTTTCCTGTTTCCCCTCCCCTCATTTAATTGGTATGATAACACAGTATCACCAAAGCAACTTAAAGGGGAAAGGTTTTGTATGTCTTATACTTCCAGGACACATTCAAGGGGGGTCAGTACAGGAACTCTAGCAGGGGCTTGAAGGAGAAACAATGGGAGAATGTTGCTTGTTGTATCACTTACAGGATCACCATTCCTTATCTAGCTTTCCCATACAATAAAGGGCCACCTACTTATGGATGGTGATGCCCACAGTAATCTGGGTCCTCCTGCCTTAATTAGTAGTCAAGACAATTCCCCCACGGATATGACCAGGCCAAAGTGGTCTAGGCAATTTCTCTATTGGAGCTTTCTTTCAGATGCCTCAAGTGTGTGTCAAATTGACAATTAAAACTAACTAGGATCATTCCTGATGCTGTTGTCTGGAAATATTGAAAAGGGCAAACCCGACTCTGCCCATCCCCCACCTAGCCTGCCTTTCCCTCACCCTTTGTCCTGCTGGGCCTACTGCTTTGGGTGACAATAGGGCCAGAGTGCAGGTCCAACAGCCCCTCCACCTCCATGGAACTTTCTGAGCACACTGGGCCCACCTATCCATGTGGGGCCACTTTGAGGCTGCACTGGCATGATCTTTGGACTCTAAGGCCTGCCCTCTGCTCGAGGTGAGTCTAGGACCAGTTCAAGTCCAATCCCCCACCACCACATCCATCCCTGGGAACTCACTGGGTTAGCTCTGCATCTCACTCCCCCATATATCCTGGCTCTGGATAGTACAGTCCTGGTACTCTGCACCATACACTCACCCAGATACTGCCTTCCCCCTCACCCTTTGTCCTACTGGGCCCACTGTTTCAGGTGAGTATTGGGCCACAGTGTGGGTTCAGCAAACCCTCCAACTCCATAGAACTTCCTGGGACTGCTTTGAGCACACTGGACCCACCTATCCATGCCTGGCCACCTTGATGCCACATTCACCTGATCTTTGGACACCAAGGCCTGCCCTGTGCTAGAGGAGAGAACTTCAAGAGAGCTTGGATCATCCAGAGTTGCAGATATCAAACTCCTGACCCACGTACACCCACGGAGAGATCAGGGGAGAGAGAGAGAGACAGAGAGAGAGACAGAGACAGAGACAGAGAGAGCATAAAAGTTTGAAGAGAAAACTGAAGCTAAAGAAAGGTCTAGAGACCTCCAAGTGTGCCGCCAACTAACAATTTGAGCAACTGTGGAAAGGCTAAAATAAATGCCTTTCCTGGATACTGAGATCACCTACTAACTTGTCCATGGAGCCCTCATCTAATACCTGTTTGGAAACAGAAGCTAACACCCATAACTAAACACTGAGTCTAACTAGAATCCAGATGCAGTCAGACCTGGTCAGGACCAGGTATGGAAACACACAGAGACAGCTGACCTGAACAAGGAGGAGCTGTCGGGCCCCCCAGACTGATAGCTGGGAATCGAGCATGGGACTTACTCAGGCCCCTATGAAAATGGTTCTCAGCCAGAAGGACTGAGCAGTCTAAGGGACCTCAGACAGTGGAACCAGGATGTATCCCTGGTGCACAAAAGGACCTTGTGAACACATCCCCCATGGAGGGATACTGCCTTAACCTAGAGACAGGAGAGAAGTCCTAGTCCCTACATTAAATTACTTGACAGATCTACATGACCCCACCTGGATGTCATTGCCCTACATGTGAAATTGGGCTGGGGGGGATGGGATGGGGAGGGTGATCAGGGTGCATGTGTGGAGGCAGAGAGTATAAAAGTGAGTGAGTGAGGGAGGAAGAGGGAACTGCAATTGACATGTAAAATAATAAATTAAATAAAGAAATTAAATAAAAAAAGAAAAGAAAAACTCAATATGTCAAATAAGAAAAGAAAAAAAGTCAGTAAAACACTGGGACTCAGCCTCTACATGAAAGTCAGCAGCTAGTATGAAGGAATGCCACTCCCCAAAGGGGAGCACAGGCAAAAAATTGCAGAGAGAGCAAAAGAAGTGGAATCTTGGGAGGTGGAATGGTGTTTCAATAGGTAGGAGCACTTGTTCTTGCACAGACCTGTGTTCAGCTTCCTCAATCCACTTGGAAGCTCCCAACCATCCTTACCTCCAGACCCAAGGGATCTGACACCCTCTTCTGACCTCTGTGGGCACAAGACATCCTCCTGGTGTCCATATATCCCTGGAAAATGCTCATACACATAAAGATAAATAAGTCTAAAAGATTAGAAAAGTGGAATTGAGCAGGGTGTAGACAAACCACTATGTCAGCCAGCCCTGGACTGCTCTGACTTCTCAACTCGCTGTGTGTATAATAAATTAGTTCTTTCTTACCCACTGTGCAGTTCAAATTGGCCTCAACTCATGATCCCCCACCTCTGTCTCCCCTGTGGGATTATAAACCTGTGGCACCACACCTGACTGCAAGTTTCCTCTTACCAGTTCAAATTTGAATTTCTGATACTTGTGACTGAAAACTTCTGAACAGATGAAAGGTTGTGATCATGTTTTCCCTCAATCAACCATCAGAAGTATTGTTGTCCTGACTTTACTGAGGAGAAGCCACACCCAAGTGTAAAGCCTCAACCAGGACAGCACATCCCTCTTCCTGTTCAGAAAGTTAAGGAGACTGAAGAATGGATAACCCAATGCAAGTACAAAAAACAAACTCAAAATTGACCTGTGCTTTAAAAACAACAGTACAGGCATTCATCATGTAAGTGAAAAGGATAGAAGCAGCCATAATTCTAAGAAATTGTGAATGGAAAAGTTATGAATCTGCCTTTCCCTGTCTTAATAACACTTTCCTTTTATTTTACACTTTTGCTTTGCTTATTAAAACAGGCTCTGTCTCTATATCCCAGCCTTGTCTATAATTCATGATCTCCTTGCTTCAGTCTCTCTAGGGCTGGGATCACATGTGTGCATGGTCAGGAGCAGTCTTTGTGGGGCTGCAATCTGAGCCAGCCAAGCTGCCCCAAGTCCATACCTGAGTGAGGGAGTGTGGACAAGGGAAAGGCTACCTAGAGACAATAAAGAAAAGACAGAGAGACAGAATAAAGGTCAGGACGACAGATCAGGCAATAATGAAATGCCAAAAGTTTATTTTTCACTACTCTTATATACCTTAACCAAAAAGGGGAACACAGTATCATGTATATGGAACAAACAGACTTTTCTTCCTCCCTTATTCTAAGGGTTCAGTAACCACACCTTTGCTCCAAAATTCTTGTTCCTTAGCCTTGAGGTCAGGAGTAGCCACACCTCAGATTCAGATCTGATGTTACTTAGACTAAGACAGACAAACATTCTACTGTAGCCACACCTTTGACCTTTAGGTCTTAAGGCTTGCTGAGGACAGCTTTCAACTCTCTGTTCTTGTGCCAAGATGGGCACAAGTGCACCCCACAGTGCACCCCATGTCCAGCCAAACTCCATTTTATTCACTGTCAGGTATGTTCTCACTTGGAATTTCTCTCCGTCTGCCTTTCTTTCTTTCTCACTCTCTGGTTTTTTTTTTTTTTTTTTTTTTTTTTTTTTCCGAGACAGGGTGCGTCTGTGTAGCCCTGGCTGTCCTTGAACTGAGACAGCCACCTGCCTCTGCTTTCCAAGCTCTGGTATACTTCCTGCCTGTCAAGCAGTTGACTTACAATGACACACAGATTCACACACTCATGTGTGTTTGTACCATTTATTTTAGTCTCATTAACCTTTCTAAGCCATTAGGAATAAAGTAATTTCCTTTTATGAACATCATAATATTGACTTTAGCGTCATGCCAAAAGGACACAGCAGGGGAATTAATCATCACATCCTAAGCTTAATCTTCACAGTGTTCTCTCTCCCCTCTAATAGCGCTCCAGTGCTTGCTTCCCCTTCCTGGCATATCTCTTATCTGCTCAAGTACCAACGCCTTAGGTATGTGACCCTGCTCCTAGGGAAGCTTCTTATATGAGGAATGGGGAACAGCCAGGCAGTGGTGGGGAGCAGTAGTTATCCATGCAGCAGTGGCCAAGAGAAACTAAAGGCCTTGGATGCACCTCTTCTAGTTCTCCTTAGTGGCACTAGTTTCCCTGGGGAGAAAACACACTCATCCTGACATCTATTCTAGTCTAGAGACTGAGTCCAGCAGATTCACACTCTGTCTCGATTGATTTTTTGTACTCTGAGTCAATTCCCTGGAAGTTGTCTTGTGACTCTGTTGTGACAGGTATCCCTGATTCAGCTTCATTGTTCAACCCTCTTTTCTTTCATCTGTTCCAATTTCCTGTCTCTCATCTAGGCTTCCTGAGGTCTCCTATGAAGTCTTCTTCAGGCCTCACTCACTCCTTCCCTTTCTTTGTTGTGTTAAGCAGCTTTTAGCCACCAGGACTCTTTGTTGTTTAAATGTCTGCTGGAAAAACCTTTGTGCAAAGGAAACAACATAGGCACAGTGCACACACAGACTTGCCCCAGGGAAATCGATGTGTAGCAATCACACTGCCAATTTGGCACCTTCCATGACATCATGGAGCAGCTTTGTCCTCTGGTGGATATGTGCCTTGGGTTTAGCTCCATGGCTAAGGGAGGGGCAGTGAAGTGGCATCCACTGTGGAGGGTGCAGTCTGTTTCTCATGCTCATTACAGTTGCTGTCTCCCCATGGCTGCAACAGTTCCCTTGCTGGTCAGGATAAAGGAATATAGGAGGCAAGCTGTCATGGAGAAGACTCTGGGAAGAGTGCAGACTAAGAAGGCCTAAAGGCACCTGAAATGTTGGAGGTCGCACATATTTTCCTTTCCTCCCCTTCGTTTTCTCCTACTTCTTTCTCCATTTGCTGCCCCCCCCCCACTTCCCCTGAGCTCTGAGGGACTTGTCCCTTCCCAGTTCTGTGAGGGACTTTATATGAATCTCTTAGAATACACCTTGTATCCTAGATCCTCTGGTGGTGTGAATTATAGGCTGGTGATCATTTGATCTAGGTCTAAAATCCATATATGAGTGAGTAAATACTGTGTTCCTCTTTTTGTGACTGGGTTACCTCATTCAGGATGGTTTCTTCAAGTGCCATCCACTTGCCTGCGAATTTCAAGATAACATTATTTTTTTCTGCAGAGTAGTATTCCTTTGTGTAGATGTGCCACATCTTCATTAACCATTCTTCAATTGAGGGGCATCTAGGTTGCTTCCAGGTTCTTGCTATTACAAATAGTGCTGCTATGAACATAGTTGAACAGATGTCTTTGTTGCATGGATGTGATTCCTTTGGGTATATGCCTAAGAGGGTGATTGCCTGGTCCTGTGGTAAACTCATTCCCATTATCCTGAGGAACCGCCATACTGATCTGCAAAATGGCTGTATGAGTTTGCCCTCCCACCAGCAGTGGAGGAGTGTTCCACTTTCTCCACATCCTCTCCAACTTAAGTCATCATTGGTGTTTCTAATTTTAGCCATTCTGGCAGGGGTAAGATGGTATCTCAAAGTTGTTTTGATTTGCATTTCCCCTGATAGCTAAGGATGTGGAGCACTTTCTTAAGTGTCTTTCAGCCTTTTGGATTTCCTCTATTGAGAATTCTTTCTTCAGTTCTGTACCCCATTTTTTAATAGGGTTATTTGGTGTTTTGTTGACTAGTTTATTGAGTTCTTTGTATATTTTAGAGATCAGCCCTTTGTTGGATATAGGCTTTTTGAAAATCTTTTCCCAGTCTGTGGGATGCCGTTTGGTATCGTCCACTATGTCCTTTGCCTTAGAGAAGCTTCTAAGTTTGAAGAGGTCCCATTTATTAATTGTTGCTCTCTGTGTCTGTGCCCCTGGAGTTATGTTCAGGAAGCGAGCATTCTCCTATACCACTTTGTTCAAAGGTACCTCCTACTTTCTCTTCTAAGAGGATCAATGTGGCTGGATTGATGTTGAGGTCTTTGATCCATTTGGACTTGAGTTTTGTGCATGGCGACAGACATAGGTCTATCTGCAGTCTTCTACACACCCTCATCCAATTGTGCCAGCACCATTTGTTGAAGATGCTGTCCTCGCCCCATTGTATAATTTTAGCTGTTTTGTCGATAATCAGGTGTTCATAGGTGCATGGGTTAATATCAGGATTTTCAGTTCAATTACATTGGTCTACCTGTCTATTTTTATGCCAATAACAGGCTCTTTTTCAGAACTATAGCTCTGTAATAGAGCTTAAAGTCAGGAATGGTTATGCCTCCTGAAGTTCTTTTATTGAATAGGGTTGTTTTGGCTATCCTGGGTCTTTTGTTTTTCCATATAAAGTTGATTATTATCCTTTCAAGGTCGGTGAAGAATTGTGGTGGGATTTTTAATGGGGACTGCATTGAATCTGTAGATTGCTTTTGGTAAGATTGCCATTTTTATTATGTTAATCCTACCTAACCAAGAGCATGGGAGATCTTTCCATTTTCTGGTATCTTCTTTAATTTCTTTCTTTAGAGTCACAAAGTTCTTGTTATATAGGTCTTTTACTTGTTTGGTAAGCATTACACCAAGATACTTTATGTTGCTTGTGGCTATTGTAAATGGTGATGTTTCTCTGATTTCTTTCTCTGTCTCTTTGTCGTCTGAAAAAGTAGGGCTACTGATTTTTTTGAGTTTATCTTGTATCTTGCTAATTTGCTGAAGGTGTTTATCAGCGGTAGGAGTTCCCTGGTAGAGTTTATTGGGTCGCTTATGTAAACTATCATATCATCTGCAAATAGAGACAGTTTGACTTCTTCCTTTCCAATTTTGATCCCCTTGATCTCCTTTTGTTGTCTTATAGCATTAGCTAGAATTTCTAGTATGATATTGAAGAGATATGGAGAGAGAGGACAGCCTTGTCTTGTTCCTGATTTTAGAGGAATTGGCTTAAGTTTCTCTCCATTCAGTTTGATGTTGGCAGTCGGTTTGCTGTATATTGCTCTTATTATGTTTAGGTGTGTTCCTGTTATCCCTGACCTCTACAATACCTTTATCATGAAAGGGTGTTGAATTTTGTCAAGGCTTTTTCCACATCTGGGGAGATAATCATATGGTTTTTCTTTTCTGTTTGTTTATATAGTGGATCACGTTGATAGATTTATTATATTTTATAAACAGGTACTTGCCCATCAATGTTGATGGCATCACTGTGTGCAGAACATTAGTGAACCAAGCATGGTGTCCAAAAGCATTGCCACAGATGAAGCTCAGTGATGTACTGAGAATGTGACGTCTTTTTCAGCCTTATATAAAAAGTAGTTCTGTTGTTTGTAGTATGCAGATCCAAATGGGGGCTCGATGAGGTGGCTCCGCCAGATGAGGACACTTGTTCTTCTTACAGTTCCCAGGATGAATACAGAGTATCTCATGTTGACTTTCAAACTCAGTGACTCAGTGAAATCCAGATTCCAGAGATCTGGTGCCCTCTTCTGTCTTTCTTGGGCACTCCATACAGGAAATCATGGGGATGACACACACACATAAAATAAATTAAAACATGAAATGGATGATTTCAAACTGGCTACAACTTGAGATAAACATAGGAATCAACTTAAAACCAGTTCAAAAAGATAGTCACCCATGGGTATGTTCACTTCACAATGAGTGCTTCTGCTGTGTACACCTGAAGTCCTATATTTCATGCATTTGCAGGAATTGCTTTGTCCCAGACTAGTAATGACTATATGGCAGGGGTGCCAGGTTCAGAGTCGTAAGAATTGGGAAGGGAAGCAGGAATGTGATCACTATATATTATAACCTCTGAGAAGCAAATATGTCTAGTAAGTAGTATAATGAAAATAAAAGACAAGGAGAACAATACTATCAACACTGCAGTTTTTGGCTAATTGCTTTGATATTAAGTAGTCACATAGCCATAATATGGATCAACTTCCATATCCTTATCCTTCTCCCTGAGAATGAAAATGTGCAAAGTTAGAGAGGTGCACTTGGCAGCATTCTGTCACTCCTGTGAGGCCCCACTTCTTCATGGCCTCCTCTCTGAACTCTGGCAGCTGTGGTGGGCTGAGGGGGAGTGGCCGTGGGAATATCACTTTCCTTTATGGAATTGGATGGCAGCTGAAGTCTAGCAGCAGATATTGCATTTGAGGTTTGGGGAGGTGATGGGGCCTTGTTTCTGGCAGCAGAAACAAGTCCCTTGGGAGTAAAGTAAGAGATGATGCTTGTCAAGGCCTATTGCAAAAATGGATGTGGTTGGTTAATTTAGGTGGTGTGGCACTGGTGGCAGTCAGAACAGCTGTCTTGTCAGAGGCCATCAAAGACATGCTGGCAGGAGCTGGTTGGAATATTTTGAGTGTGGTAGACTGCGTTGACTGGGAATGTGGCCTCAAAGGGTAAGCTTCAGTGGGAATGCTAGAAACCCAGGTGTGATGCTTTTGGGAAATAGCTCTGGCTTGAGGTTTGTCCATTTTTGGAAAGCCAGAGGTACTTACTTGGCCTTCCCCAAAAAGGGGCAGCTCATCCATGGATGGAGATGGACACTCACTGTGAGCACTGCTCTCTGCTGTGTAAGCATTTCCCCTGGTTTGACCACACCTTTGGCCATCAAGTGTCCCATCCAGCAGTGATGTGATGGCAGGTCCTGTCCTGGAATCTTTGTTGCTGCTGAAGTTTATCATAGCCTGGGTGGAGTACATGCCCATTTTCTTCTCACTCATTCTTATCATGGGTAAATAACCTACACTGCCTCCAGCATGCCGGGATGAGTTTGAGGCTTTTTAAATCTGTCCTGGCTGGGCCCAAGTGAATGTCTCTTCCCAATTAGGGCATAATTTGTGTTAATTATATATATATATATATATATATATATATATATATATATATTTAAAGTTTCTGTCTTCTGATATTGTCTAGTGGTGAGAATGGGGTGATGAAGTCTCCAACTATGAGTGTGTGAGTTTATTATGATGTGATCATTGAGTTTTGTAGTGTTTCTTTTTCGAATGCAGGTACTTTTATTTGGGTCATACATACATATTGACAATTGAGACTTTGTACTCCTGGATTTCTCCTGTGATGAATATGAAATGAAGCAACTTTTTGAAGTGACCAAGGCCATGTTTCCTTCTTGCTTTTCACTTTGCTACTCAACTCCCTGCCAGAGTGTAGTGGGAAATGTTGATACATTCATGGAAGATAATTTAAGAATTCTCTGAATTAAGCAGGGTCTTGGTGGCACACTCCATTAATCCTAGCACTCCAGAGAAAAATTCTGGCAGATCTTTGTGAGTTCAAGTCCAACCTGGTCTACAAATCAAATTCCAGGATAGGCTTCAAAGAACTACAAAGAAACCCTGTCTAAAACATCAAAGAAACAAAAAAAATATCTTAGACTGACTCTGCAACTATAAGCAAGCACCCAATCACCTCCTTCCTGGCAAAACAGATGTTTTGGTCATGGTAGCTTTTACAACAGTAAAACAGTAATTAAGACACTCACCAAGTATATCATCTGTGCATAGAAATATGTTAATGTTATCCTTTTGTGGTGATATCTTGTTTACACAAATAAAGTCTGTTTGGGAGTCAGATATAGATGCAAATGCTGAGAGATCACAGAGAAGGAGCAAGCCACAGCTCATCTTATCTTCTAAGCATCTCAGGAGGAACAAAACAATTTCCTGTTTTTCCCTGCTTATACCCTGTTTCTGCCTAGCTACATCACTTCCTGCCTTTCTGGGCAGTACTGCAGACCAGTATTGTTAACTAGTGGCAAAGTCCATTCTCAGAACCCCAGAAAGACTTTGTTTGTGTAAGAAAGATATCACCACATCAGTTAAAATGAGAAAGTCCTTTGTCAATGATTAATGAATGTATTAATGACCACTGGTAACAAACTTGTGACACTGTTCCTGAATTAAGTATCTCAATAAAAGAAACTGTCAAGTCTAGGTTGTATGTTTTCAGCTGCCCAGATTGCAGCCATGTAAGGATGCTGTAATCTTCCTGCAAGTGTTCCCTCTGTCCCTTTAACACATGGCTTCTGGGATACCCATTGGCTTTCACCAGCTTAATGACATCACCCTCCCTCAGCCAATCAGCAGTAGATAGTGTTTTGAGGTTACCCTTGGAAATAACTGACCAAACATTCCTCACTGCTGAGCATCCTTGATCGTGCCCAGACGTGGACTTTTACTGAGAAACCCAACAACCAGAGTACTCATCCCTTTATCCAGATCCTACATCTTTTAGAAACCAACAACCTGTTCTTTCATCCCTTCATCCATATCTACTCCTTTTCTTTGTTGTTCCTGACTTGAAGATGTCAGGTAGGAAAAAAAAAATTAATGGTTTCAATTTTTTTTAATGGATAGCTCCATAAACTGGGAAGCATCAAACAATGTGGGATTAAGGGGAAATTGGTGAACATCAGGATGATGACATAAATGTAGTCTTGGATATGACATTTCCTAGGGGTGTATTGGACAGAGAATTTCTCCATCCTGTCACTAAATGTATCTTTACTTTCCTTGGTGAGATAGCAGGCTGGAAGAGCTCTCTGAGGTATTGTGTCTTAAGAGTATGAAAGAAGGAAACCAGACTATTCCTGGGACTGTTTCAGCTGAAGCACAGAGAGAGCTGGGTATGTGGACAGGTCAAGTAAGGGCTATGATTCTTCCCCTGCACTAATTTTGTCTCATGAGAATTACCATGTTAATACTGTGGAACAGTGATGTTGGCATATCAGTGGAAATGTCTGCAATATCTTCCACACCTCCATGAGCAGGGTTGCCAGGCCGTCCAGGCTGGTTAGGCAGCTATGTCTTACTCATGGACCAGAAGGCAAGTTTCTTGGACCTTGGCTTTTACAGTTAGGCCTGTTACTTCATGGGACAGACTGGTCTGTGTTTCATGTCTAGAGCACAGAAGCAATAGTGTTTCCTGTTTTGACTCTTAAAACAAACTCTTGAAAATTAGTGTCAGTTCCAGGACTGTTTTTTTGGTGTGTTCCCTGAGCACTTGGGAGCTGAGGTACCTGAGCCACCACTAGCAAAGCGCTGTCCAGTTTTAATGGAACCTTTCTTCATGTTAAAATTCTTTTTAATTTCTCAAATTGAAAGACCCCCACTATGCATATTGCTGTTTGAACTGTTCTTGCCAACTAGCCAAGGTCAGAGTTATGGGAAAAATACTGGAGGGAACCAGTTGCTAATCTCATCCAATGTCAACCAGATATCTGTGGTCTGCAGCTTGGACCAAAGCAAGGTCAGCAGGATGATATCTGGGAACAGAAGGTTCTGGGAGCATTCTATGGAGACCACCAGAGTGCTGAGATAGTCATAACTGAATTCTTTGTATTTTTTTTTTTTTTTTTTTTTTTTTTTTTTGTGCCCAACCTGAATAAGCAACTCTGTGCTTGGATAACCCAAATTGCCTTAATTGAATGGACCAATGAAATCCCTGTAACCATGCTTCTGCTTCTGTAAGCCTGCTTCTTGCCACCCCAACCCTATATAAACTGCCTGAGTTTTAACCTGACAATTCCCCTGAAATACTGAAGCATCCACAGGTACCTGTGTAAGCAATAAACAGCCTCTTGTGCTTGCATCCAGTGGTCTGGTCCCGCCTATTGGGGAAAAGGACCTTACCCCAATGGGCTCCGAACTCTTGGGGTCTTTCAAAATGATAATATTTTTGTTGATGATGTTGGAATTGTTTTTTGCAAACCATCAAATCACATTAGCTTACATCTCCTCCCATATTTTCCCTCCAAACTTTTTGACCATCCCAAAGAAAAATTGAAAAGGTCTACAGCAAGTCTTTCCTTGGTTAACCCAAATTGCCTTAATTGAATGGACCAATGAAATCCCTGTAACCATGCTTCTGCTTCTGTAAGCCTGCTTCTTGCCACCCCAACCCTATATAAACTGCCTGAGTTTTATCCTCAGCATAGGGACCGTATATTCCCTGGAACATGGTCAAAGTCTCACTGACCCACACCTTAAAGATATCTGGTTCTTCTCCACCGCCAACACTCACCCTTTCTGCTTGAGCCATTAAGTGTGTAGAGTAACACTCAGCATCTTTATCACAATTTAAGGACTCTCTTCAGTCCCTTTTGGATTACACTGTTTCTTTTTAATGTGAGGGAAGATAAAAGTCTCATGTAATCATTTCTCATTCTTAATTATGAGTCTGTCATCATAGATACCAATGCAGAGGAAGCTTCCTAGGCCATAACAGCCAATGACACCACAGATCATTGACTTCCACATGGCTTCAGGAGGCAGTATAGATTATAGAGACCCATCTGGCATGGAGCTACAGCACAGTCTATGGAGGCCTTTTGAGGAGGGTCAATTCAGATAAAGGACCACTCTCCATCTCCATTAGTGTGAGCTTCTGCAGCTCTGTTTCACTTCTACTTGGCCTGTTCATGGAGATCTGCTCTGTCATCGCCAGCATCGTCTTCTTCTTTTCAGTCTCACGAGAATGCTTTTAAAAGGCATCTGCCCATAAGACCTGATATTTTAAATGTTTCAGAGTTCTTTTGTTCTCCAATATCCTCTGCTCTCTCATCTCCCCTCAGTGTCTCCCTGGGTCTCTAAGCCTCCTGGAGCTGCTCTGTGGTTGTGCAGATGCCAGCAGCCACTGACATCTCAAATTGATATTTACTGAATAAATTCTTGAAAAAATTTTGGATGTAATCAGTTGCATTTGAAGTTAGGTCATATCTACAAACTCATCAGCTATATAATAGGATTAAAAGCCTTCAACTCTATGACCATAGTGGTAATTAAATTAGCAGTGCATAAATAAACAAAACTAACATTAGTTTCTGGAGAAGCAGAGGATTTGTTTTCCTAAGTTCTTTTATTCTTGCTTACAGGCAAATTTTTAAAATCCTGTCTCAGACACCAAAAGAGCTCACCGGGACTTTTCACTCCTATGGCCCCAAATGGGGTAAGTCTCATTCCTTTGAAAACAATGTTCTTTGACATGCAATCATATATAGAAATTTAAAGAAATGGAATCATTTTTTAAATTAGTTGTTATTTAACTTAAAATGTATCTTATTTTACATACTAATGCCAGGTGCCTCTCCCTCCCTTCTATCCATTCCCCCTACCTCCCCCCCTTTAGTAGCAAAAGTAAGGAGATCCAAAACTGGGTAGTTCACTAAATTTATTGAGCTGTATTGCTGCATGTGGTGTTTTATTTACTATAATTTCTTTAGTAAGAGCTTTTTCACACACTTACTCTCTCTCTCTGTCTCTATTTCTATCTCTCTCACACACACACACACTGTGTATGTGTGAATGTCAGACCGGAGACATACAGAATGGTAGGACAGTAGGAGGTGGCTTCTGATGTTCCTCTATCTTGTCTTTTCTGTTTTAGAACAAGAGCACCATGCAAAAATACCAAGAAATATCTCTTCTGCCAAAGAGCGGTTCAGATTTTTAATTTCCATAGGAATGAATGTGGAAGTCAGCGACAAAGTACCCATGGAAATGTATATCAAAATGAGTGATGACCTCCTAGAGATGGCGGCAGATCTACAAACAAAAGAACTTAAAGAGGAAGCATTTGTGTTATACCACAAATTTTTAACGTGAGAACCTGCACTTTCTATCTCCTTTCCTGTGACAGATCCCTTACTAATCCTGTCTTCATCTTCATGTTTCTCCCCTCTGCTGACATTATAGAACTTGAGAAAGACATCTTTCAGTCAGATTTATGGCCGCTCACACAAATGTTTTTCCTTGCTATTCAAAGACACGAGAACCACAAATAAGGGAAATCATGATAGTTCATGAGCATGTTTCCACATGACCTTCATTTTAGAGGAAAGTTTGCAGTTTAAGTGGTTGTGTCTGCATTGGTGAGTGTGTCAACTGCTGTATCTCTGGCCAGGAATTCAGTCACAGACTTATTCCTATGTATGGCAGAGCCCAGATTGCTCTTCTCTTAATCCTGTAGCATATTGTTTAGTTAAGAAAGAAGTTAGCATTTCCTGAACCTAAATAGGAACCAGAGAACTATGTACTACCTGGGGTCAAAGTGGCTTAGCATACTTTCTGTGTTTTTGATCATACGTGGATAGGCAGAATAAATGCAAGATGGCAGAGCTATCACCAGATATTTACACGTATGCTAAGTGACATGAATGCTTTGTGTTTTGAGGAAGGGAAAGATGGCAAAGGTCTCACCAGTCCTGCCTAGCCCTGTGTTTGGTGAAAGAGAACCTGAGGACATAAATGCAGGTGACTGTAAGGAGCCCAGGCTCTTGGGAAGACCTCTGTGGTCCTGAATCTATTGATCTTCTGAAGGCTGTTTGTGCTGAGTAGGCATATCTCCATCAGGTTCCACAGAGGAAAAGAAAGGTCAGACTTAGACATGAACACAGATACCACATTTTATAATTCTCAGGTTGTGCAACTTGAAGAACATGATTTGGATGCTTTTCCAACTTTGGTTTTCTGCAAGGTGAAGGTAATCTCTTGAGATTACAGTAAACATCCCTCTATTTCCCTCTCCTTAAGAGAAATAAGTGTGTTACTAGAGTACTTATTTGCCCCTCCAAACAAACATCAGTTTGTCACAACCAGTTTTCAATCCCACCCTGCACTCAAGAAACTTTCTTGGTTCCTGGACTGACAGGAGTGTTGAAGCAGGTTAGCAGTCTTTGTGGGTGCCTTGTCTCACTAGGTTCCATTGCACAGCTCCCTGCAGCTCTGTGTTCTCCCAGTGTTTCTTTTCATTACCTAATACTCTCAGGGAGAGGTTGTTCCCTGCTCAGAAACAATACTCTATGCTTCTCTATGAGCACACATCCTTCTCCTTTGGTAGTAGAAGGATGAGACCACACTCTATTTTTTCTGTTGAAGTTCAGGAGGAGGATGGTCTGTTTCCTTGATAGTCTGTGAGCTCATTAACCCTCCCTGCTGTCTCCTGCATGCTAGGATGACAAGCACACTCAATATCAGATTAGCTATACTACTTGATAGCTGATATTTTAGGAATGCACTAGTTGATAGAAGAATTACGACCTTTCTTTCTCTAGGCACTGGGATGGATATGGATGTAACATATCAGGGTGGAACTCTTCTCACTCCAGCATCTTCTGAAACCATGCCTAGAGAGACCAAATTTTTTCAGGGTCTCATTTACAAATTTGGACCTTTTCTGCTCACATATTAATGCTGCTTTATTGCTTTAGACTCTTCGTGGAGAAGCTGAGACATGGCCCAGAATACTGGAACACCCTTTCCAAGGGAACACGATCCAAAATCAACAAGGTGGGTCTTTTTTATCCATGTGGCAGTCTTAAATCTCCAGAGTCACAGGGGAGCTACTTAGAGAAAAGTCACAGATCCTGTCCCTGGGTAAACAGGACATCTCTCAGCATCACAATACAGAAGAAAGGGATGGCAGCAAATTGGGGTCAAGTCATAAATAAGATTCTGACATCTCATGGAAATAGATTGTATCCCCAGTACAGGAAGGGACTTTTTAGAGCCCATTCTCCATGGTATGATACTTCTTTAGCATGGAGACACGGGGTGGTGGGGAGCCTAAACCCTATCACAATTGATTTAACAGTCTTAGATGATTCCTCATGGAAGGCCTCACCCTCTCTGGGGAGTGGAAGGGGGATGGGATGGGTAGGGGTCTGTGTGGGGAATAGGATGATAGGAGTGAGATGGAACTGGATTAGATATATAAAATAAGAAAAAAATATTAAATTAAAAAATATTCATAAGTCCCTTCCCATTTGTTTTCTTTCCCCCTTTGCTGACATTAGGTCAGTTCTAATTCTCCCTTTCTGTTTTGTTTTGCAGACAATACATAGGGTCTTTGACATAGTTGAGGCCCTGAAGAGACAACTCCTGCAGCAATATAGCGAGGAGTACTCAGAATACGTGGCAGATAAGGTCAGTGTGTGAGCATGAAGACAGGATATTTTTGTATCACTTAATCAGCCTGTGACCTGGGACTCTTTTTTACTGTCAGCAGAGGTTGTGATCCAAGGAACAGGATCTACACATTCTTGCAAACATATGCACTCATACCTATAGAAGACAACATACACATGCACGCACACATGCACCTATTTACACCCATATACTCATGCATATTCATAGTCACAGATGCATACACCCCAAGTGTATTATGGTTTTGAGAACATTGAGACCAAACTGTCCCTTAAGAAAGCCTTACAGTATCTGAGTAAAGGGGTGTTGGTTATTTTTCATAGTACCAAGGTTATTGAGGGGATCATAGATGCTGTGGTGATTTGTTATACCTCAACACAACTTCCTTTGTTCATCTCTTTGTTGGCAGGTCTTTTTCTTCTGAGTTTTGAAATATTAGACTAATCCCATTTTTCTTTCTACAGAAAAAAAAAGAGGGAAGAAGAAGAGGCAGAAAATAAGACCTTTTGGCATGAAGTAAGAGATACCATCAAACACTCCGCAGACTTTGCCAAATGGAGTGATCTTCTAGACAGGCTGGTGGATGGAGTTGAGGAAGACAGGAGCAGAGAGGACTTGGCACTTAAAAGTGCTAAAGTGTCTTCTGAAGAATGCACTGTTATTACAACATCAGTGCCATGCAGTCCACAAGAATCCATCAAAGATATCAAAAGGGGCCCATCATCAGACACACAGGGTGGAGAGGTGAAGGTGGTGGAAAGCCCAGGTAAGTCACCACAGGTTCATGTTTTTATTTTATTTTATTTTTAATTTAATTTATTATTTTACATGTCGATCCCAGTTCTTTCTCCCTCCCTCTCTCCCTCCCTCCCTTATTCACTCTCTTTTACCCTCTCTGCCCTCTCATATGCACTCTAACCACCCCTCCCCCTCCCATCCCCCACCCAAATTCCATATGTAGGGGAATGCCATCCAGTTGGGGTCATGTGAAGTAGGGACTAGGGCTTCGCTCCTGTCTCTAGATTAAGGCAGTTATCCCTCCATGGGGGATGTGTTCCAAAGTCCTTTTGTGCACCAGGGATACATCCTGGTTTCACTGTCTGAGGTCCCTTAGACTGCTCAGTCCTTCTGGCTGAGACCCATATTCAGGGGGGCCTGAGTCATTTCCATGCTGGCTTCCCAGCTATCAGTCTAGTGGCCCATTAGCTCCTCCTTGTTCTTGTAAGCTGTCTCTATGTGTTTCTGCCTCCTGGTGTTGTCCTCTCCATCTGCATCTGAGTTCTACTTCCACTCAGTGTTTATGTATGGGTGTTTGCTCCTCTTTCCAACAGGCACTAGTTGACTTCTCCATGGATAAGTTAGTTGTTGATCTCACTCTCACTCTTCCGGAAAGGTAGCCTTTCCATGGAAGCTCAAATTGTTAGTTGGCAGCAGTCTTGTCGTTCTCTAGACCTCATGATTTTAAAGACTTATGTTTAAATAGAGCCTATTGCATCAGGGTCAGCCACAAACATTTGCGAGTGCACCTCACCAGTCTAGTAGTGCTGTGCTTTTGAAGAGGTGTCTGAAGTTGGGAGCACTCAGCAGCACAGAGAAAGCTTCATCCCCCATGCAATTTCCCTAGTCTTTGTCTTTCCTGGATCCCCCTTTGCTGTGGTAATAGAACCTCGAGTGACTAATATTTTCTCTTTCCTTCCTGCCATCTGACTTCCCATAAAAGAAGCCTTTAACTTAGTTTAAGCCAGTTCAGTTTCTTCAAAACTCATGATATTCAGATCCTCATCTTTTCAGAGCTCTGGAGAGAATAGAGGAAGCACATTAGAATACTCCTGAATTATTGCTCATCGTGAGGACTTTGCTGTGCATTGGTAATTCCAAAAGACTATTTTGGTTGTATGTGATTGAATTTTCAGCATCAGGTAGACCTCTGTAGGATTCTCCTAGTAGGTCAGGGGAGATAATGACACTGACTGAAGTGCTAGCTGTGACAGCCTCAAACCTAGGGTAGAATCTCCAGAAATCACCTGACAATTGGCTGTGGGGTGGCCACCTCCCTATTCTAAGATCTCTTCAGGTTACATGAGACAGGGAGACAGAGAAGACCTGTTTTTTCACAGCACAGATAGCAGGGAAGACACAGAGCACAGAGAGATTCTTTTAGACTAACAGTGCCAGGGAAGGCCTGCACTCCAGGCAGTCTGCTCACATCTGCAGATGTGCTGTCACACCTGCGCATCTTTGCCCACACATGAACATGCACATTCTGAAAAATGCACACTATCATAGACATGTACAAACACATGGTTCATATATGAAGGATTTCCAAGAGAGAAATCACGAATATTGAAGAAAAAGTTCTCAAATATGCCATCTAAATACATTATTACTTTTATTTTTTATTTGTATCATCTCGCTTTATAGACTAAATAGGCCTTAACTTGAAATCCTGGCCCCTCACCTAGGAAATGCTTAAAATCCAAATATGCAACTACTGGGCTGGAATTTTACATATTTCTAAAGTATTGGTTGATTCTTGTCTGTACTGGCATGAGTCAAATCTCTCCTTGAATGAAAACCTCAAGCAAAATTGCAATTCCCTTCTTAATTACACATTGGTGAGAGTCAGAGTACCCCAGCTGTGGCCCTGTGTATTCAACAATCAGCATATTTACAGATGATCTTAGAGAGTCAGTCTTAGAGAGCCTAAAGCCTGTGCACTCAGCAATCTACACATCTGCATAACATAACATCGGAGCAGAAGTAAGCTATTCTGTTCCTTTTGGACTGTAGAAACAACCAGGATAGAGTATGTGGCCTCGGCTAATTTGAGGGAAAGAGCTTTGAGAAGAAAGTTCTCACCTGGATTGTGGTTGTATTATAGGCAGGGGGCTCCTGAAGTGATATCCAATATCTTTGAGATTTTTCCTCCAGGCCACCAGGCTGAGCTCCGCTCATGGACACCAGGTCCTGTAACCTCAGACTTCTCTCTCTTTCCTTTGCAGGTCAGAACTCCAAAGGCCTCCGCCCTGTAGTCCTTCCAAAGGACCTTTGTGATCAGTTTCTGCGCTGTGCACGGAAGAACACCAGGAAAGGCATAGAGACATGCGGTGTATTATGTGGTACCATGGTAAATATAGGAAAACCCCTTCTTGATCTGAGGCTGTATCTTATTCCCCCTTGGCTGCCCTTGACTCCCAGAGAATATATCTAGGGCTGTATCCATACATATCCCTCAACAGAAGGAACCATGTGTGAAAGACATTAGCTAACTTGAATTTGATGAGTTTCTGTGTCCTGGTGATTACCTACTTTGTGCTAAGGCTTAGAATAGAAACTAAACACTTCAACACCTGTGAGCAGACCTAATGCCTGCTGCAAACAAAACCCTAACCTAGGATATGCTATTGGAGACATCTCATGTTCATCTCATTACCCCTACATTTTTCTGTTTCCCAGGAAAGCACTGGAGCAGTCAAGGTGGGGAAACACTGGGGTGAGGGTAAAGGATGAGGGTCATTCACTGGGGTGAGGGCTTCATTTATTTATGGAAAGTTGGATTGACAGTAACTGTAACAAGTTGTTTTCTTGTGGCAGGTCAAAGAAGAATACCATGTGACCCACATAATTATTCCTGTGCAGACAGCAGGCCCTAATTATTGTTATGCGGAGAACGAGGAGGAAATATATTTCATGCAAGAGGAACTGGGCCTTCTGACATTAGGTTGGATTCATGTAAGCAAATTGATTTCACAGGTGGTGAGCCCAGATCTGTGTTTGCACAATCAAGACGAATTTCATCCATCTGTGAGCACCCACAGTCACTGGTGTTCTAGTGTTTAGTCAAAAGGCACATTCCTTGGTGCATTTCACCTTTACTAATTTACCTCTTCCTCAGTGTAGTTCTTCATTGTTCCACTTCTTGGTTAATGTGTTGTGCATTGTAGACTCCCTAGGAGGTAAGAAAACATGGTGTAGACACCATCACCCTAAATGCTGTATGGAAGTATTTCACTCAGTCAAGAGAGTTCCCTCTGTTGATATCTTTTTGCCTTTATGAAGAAGTACTTGGTTTTGTACACCCAAAGAGCTTCTTCATGCAAAGTTGCATCCAAATTTGCTTATTTGCCTTACAATAATACACCATGGCAGATGGAAGTAGGTTCTGTGAAGCCAGGTGAAGGCAGGAGATAATCCCCTGGAGGCTTTTGTTTGCTGAGATTCAGAATACCTGGTAAATGGTGGGTGTGACAGCAGGAGAAGTGACTTTCTGACAGATAATAAGACCTAATGGGGACTGCTTGAGCACAGTGGGTTATTCCATAACAAAAGGCTGCAGGAGAACTGGTCATGGGTTTCCCAGAAGCCACAGACCAGGGACGTAGAGAGAGAATTCAGGATGTGACCTAGGGACAATCTCCATCTGCAAGGGGATTCAGTTCTCATGCTGGAGCTGGGGTTCATTGATGAGTTTGGCTTCTGAAATTTAAGCAGGCCATGGTGCCAGAGACTAAAAGGTTTAACTAATCCATAGAAATACAGTATACAGGCAGAATAATGGCATCCTGTCATTCAGGAGGTAAGACTTCTGGATGATGACTTTGGCACCAAAAAGTAATAACCAGAAAGAAAGAGGCTTGAAAAAAATGGGTTGAGTTTACGGCTATCTGGGAGTCTTACAGGACTGTCATGTTGAGTCTTCATCTAAGCTGTAGATCCCATAGGAAGGGAGAGTCATGAGGCCACTCTGTGCAGAACTAGTTTAACAGAATCTTCAAATGTACATGAATGGGGCAATGGCTTGTTTTGTTGGTTTTACCAGTTTTTACTTCCTTTCTTTTTCCAAATGTTTTCTATTTTAAAATATAGCTAATTTGTAAGTATGCATACATTTGCAGTGTAATTAATGACTTCTTGATGAAACATCCATGTGAATAATACTCTTAGAGAAGGAAACAGGAACCTTCCAAGGGCCTTGTCAAGCTTTGCAACTTCTCTCTTCTGAGACTGATCTCCTTCTTGTTCTAACCATCTCTTTCTCATTTCATTAGTATTCATCTACTAAGTGTGCCTTCCTCCATGATATCAGCATTTCAGTACTGCTTGTGTCTTGAAATGTAGAGGTTAGATATTTGGTTTTTACATCTGGCTTGCTTGCCTTAACATCTGCAATGTTCATCCCCTTTGTGGCATGCAGTTGCCTGAGGTGTGCTTAAACCTGGCAGGCTATGAAGGAAGGGAGGGAAGAGGCATAAGTTAATGCAACAGTACTAGGTAGAGTAACACAAAATACAACCAGATGTGGCTTCTCTTCACATAGGAAGATATCCCACAGCTCTTAATGGCAGGGAACTGAAGACTCACAGAGTCTGTTGAACTGAAGTTCTAAATAGTTTGGGAACTCTTGGTTAAGATGGAATAGATTCTATTGTTGGCAGGAGGGAAGCAGATGTAGGTTAGAAGCTAAAGGACAAACTTGGAATGGTTATTGTTTAGACATGAGGTATAAGTAAATATGGATGAATAAAAGTCTAGTCCTCAGTGAGGGAACAGCCTCAAGTAATTTTTTAAAGCTCAGCTTCTAATGACCTTATAGATTAGGTTGATAAGTGAGGTCATTTCCTCTTCCTTCTCCACCTAGCAGACCACAGATGTGTCCCAGCATGATTTGGCGAGTCATTGTGGGAGGCAGTGGTTGAAAATTCTTGGGACCTGCTGTGTTGGGTATGTCATTGGGCTTACTGTGATTTCTTGAATTCTTTTGTCTCCATAGACCCATCCAACCCAGACTGCCTTTTTGTCGAGTGTGGATGTACACACACATTTTTGCTACCAGAAGATGCTGCCAGAATCAATTGCAGTGGTGTGTGCACCCAAATATAAACAGTGAGTATATATAATTTAAGCCTAGACGGTACAAGAGCAAAATCCTCTATGGCTCAGAACACTGTAAAAACTAAGTAATATCCAGAAAGTCTTAACTGAGTGCTATAGAAGCCCCCTTTTAGGGTGAACATTCTAACACCAGCTGCTCTTAACAGATGTGCTGACACCACTGCTCGTTTTCTAAGACAAAGCACAAAGAAGTGATCTCAAGTGTCAGAGGTTGAAGATATTCCACACAAGAAACTGCCTAAAGTGTCATTCTCAATGTCACCTTAGTCTGAATTCCTCAGCAGAGCTAGTGTTGGGAAAGCAATGAATCATCCTGTTTCTTTGAAAGAATTTTGTACCCTGGATAATGTCCCACAGGAATTAGTGGTCATAGGTTTGAGCGCTACCCCATTTATTCCTCACAGTGATTGGCCTGAACTGGATTGATTCTTCTTTGTGCTCAATTCTACTGTTGAGAATTTTATTATTAAGTCAAACTACAAGAAAGGGATCAAGAGAGAGAAAACCATAGAGAGAGATACACGTAAGGAGAGGAATGAGAAGGAGAGAAAAGAGAGGAAGAAAAGGGAGGGAGGACAATTAGGACTATGACAGAGAAGACATAGTCTAACAGAACTTCAATGATAGTGTTTACTAGGAATAGAAGGAAGACATACACATCATCTGTGCGGGAGGAAGAATTGTGCAGGTCAGAGCAGAGAGAGCAGGAGAGCAGGGGAATAAGTGTAGGTATGAAAGAGAAAGAAGAGAGGACATAGAGGAGAGGAGAGAGAGGGAGGAAAGAAAGGGGAAGGGGAGAGAAGAAGATGGAAAGAGGGAGAGGAGAGAGAGACGAATGAGTGTTGTGGGGATTTCTGTTTGACTGTGAGTCTGCCTTTCTCTTTTCAGAACAGGAATTTTCACACTGACAACTTTTGGATTAAAAGAAATATCAAGCTGCCCCAGGAGGGGCTTCCATCCCCATAATCAGGACTCAGCTCTTTTCTGTGTAGGTATCTGTATACAGGAGAAGAAACATAATAACATTGTGAGAATATCCAAACCCTGTCCCACAAAATTTATAAGAGCCAGGGATACAACCACAGAGATTCAAGGAAGCTTGAAATCCTGGAATCAGAATGCTAAGTCTAAGAGGTAGAACATTCTGTGTGTGATTATATGTATCATAATTAATATGTATATGCATTTGTATAGAATTTGGATCACACTCTGATCCTAAAGGGAAAATAACACTTGTATACATTTCAGCTCTTCTTTTAAAAGATATATAATTTTATATTTCATTATATTTATACCTGTACTTTCATTGTGTAGCCTTTTAAAAATAGAACCTATTTTTATTTTAATTTGTTGTCTCTGTGGATTTTCACATGGGAGTTTAGTGCCTGTGTGGTAAAAGACGTTTGCAGATGCCCTAGATATGGAGCAAGGCAGTGAACACTTCCCTACTTCCCTTCAAGAATAGTAGGTGTTGTTAAACCCAGCACTATTCTCAAGGCCCCACCTTGTAAGTCATGGTTCATACCAGGGTGATCAGTTTTTTGTAGCCAGAAACTTTCTACCAGAACTGTTCAAAATTACCTAGCTCCATTTTGGAGTACAGTAATGTTGTTTCTGAGATATTAAAAGATATTGCTCATTTTAAAACGAATTATCTAGGAACGGGAGTTCCCAAGTTGCCAATTGTAATAACCCCTTCCATGGTGAAAAACACCCATAACATAAGCTCTTGGGCAGTTGCAGTAGATCATCAATTTGAGGCTAATTGATGTTACATAATAAGACTTTTAGACTGATGATTACCTATCATGTTGTAGACCCAGAGTGACCATCCCTGAAATGTCAGTAATGTCACCCTTACAATCTGATTAATGTAATGACTCCCCTCAAGGTCTATTGGGTCACCTTTGCCATCTGATGTACATTATGACTCCAATGGTGCACTGCACTTACACATCTCTAACAACAAACACAATAACAAAAACAACAACAACAAAAAAAACTATTTGCTATGTGACTCTGGAAAATAGATGGAAAAGATCCTGAGATACACAGAGATGATTGACTCTAAACATGAGGCATGAGGAGAACTAGGGGGGAGTGTTGGGGACCAGAACTTTTGACATTACTTCTAATGACATCAAGATTTCACCACTTGGCTGAGAACTATCTGGCTGCAATGAAATTCTTCAATCAAAACTTACTGCTCGGGATGTGGCTCAGTTGTGATAGTGTTCCAATTTTAAGCATTAGTATCTGAAATCATTTCCCAGCACTGATGAAAACAGTTGTGCTTATGTTTGCCTATAATCCAGCACTGGGAACCTCGAAGCAGTAGAATAATGTCAGGATCCTTCTGGCTTAGCTAGGCTATGTGTGCTAGCCTATGTCGCACAAGGCCCTCTTTTGGTATAAATAAAATGTACAAGTTGTTTCAAAACTGATTTCCATTCCCTAACAATATTTCCCTTTTTCCAATTGCAGGACTGCCGTCATGTCACCATCCAAAACAGCAGGGTGACAATCACGGATTTGCGATGAGTAAATCCCACAGACCCACCTCAGTGGGAGCCTGTGTGTGTGTGTGTGTGTGTGTGTGTGTGTGTGTGTGTGTGTGTGTATTTTGTATATATGTGACTGAATGTATGGTGGTGTGTATCTGTGTATGTATGTTAACCTGTGTTATGTATGTTACATCTGTGTTAAGGATATCAATGGTATAGTATGTATTTATGGCACACTGTGTTCATTCACAGAGCCCAGATGAACTTAGTTCTACATTTCTGTTTTAGCAATTAGGAAAAGCTTCGATAAAACACAGAAGAATGTGATACATAAAGTCAAGACCTCTTGAGTACAAACCCTGAGTCTAGATGTGAGATCATAGAAATTTATTTGATTTCAAGGTGAGGTGGCTATATTTTTGACTTGTCAGTAATATCTTTCTTCAATAATGCACAAAGTGAGAAATGTGATAAGGCAATATGGACAAAGCCATCAGCTTAATCACAAGTATGGCAAAGGAAACATAATCTGCAATATGTTTTAATTTATGACATTTGCTATATTCATGGCTGCATTTTGAGGTGAAAGATCATAGCTCTTTTGAATAAGTAGAGAAAAATTGATCTAATATTGCATTCTACTAGAATTACAATTCTAGATTGTGAATGTAATTTTCTGTTTTTTGTTTCAGCCTCTTGTATTTGTAATGACACCTGATGCTAGAAACCCTTTGACTAACAACATTTCCTGACTAAAACAGACTGTATGGAATATTTAACATAAAAGAGGGATGTGTATGAATTGAGAACAAAGAGTACAAAATGCAAGTTCTTAGAAATAATTTGATATTAGGAATCATTTAGAGATTATATATACTGTAAAAATGAATAAGACAATGTTTACATATTTTATGTCAACAAAGTATAATAGTACATCTTAGAACATGATGGGATTTCAAATTTAATAAAGATTCCTTTTATTGCATTATAGAAACACAATGTTAGAAAGGATTTGAACATGACTGGTGGCCCCTCCTTACCTTGAGTACCACAGGGAAACCTTTTCAAGATGACAACCTTCCTGGTAAACATTTTATTCTTATGTCCATCCTTACTACAAATGTCCCTGATAGCGAAGCAAAATTTATTCCCATTACCCAGATATACAATCTTCTGGACCAGTTTTGATTTTCTGTGCAAATATTCAGCAATACATCATTTCTCTACATGAAATCTTACAGTAAATATATAGTTAGGTTATTTATACTTAGTAATTATACCCTCAGATGACATCTTAATTGTTTTCTTTTAAATTAGTCATATAGTCTATGAAAACTTTAGTAAATTCTATTTTCATTTTATATTTATATATTAGGAAGAGCTTTCTAAATCTACAGTCGTCACATATTAGACCAGTTGTCTTCCTATTCATCGTACTTACAAATTGTTCTATTTGGCTGGCTTGCATTATGCATATAAAACTGTTTACATTTTATTTTCCTTTCATTTGAATTGAAATTATTCTATTATTGGGAAATGATATAACAATTAAGATTCCATAACTTAATCTGTTTAAGGTGTATTTCTTCTTCCAAAACAATTTGTATCATTGAAGATCATTCAATTAGTATTAGTAAATTAATAAATTACTAAAGGAATAACAGTACTTAATGAATGTATGATTTCTTCTAATGAGAAGATAATTGTCAAGGTACTTGTGGTCCAACTCTAAACTCTTGCTTGTTTGAATTTTTATGCATGTGTAGGTTAGAATGACTGATTGCATATCCAGTACCGAGGAGACCAGGTAATGGAGAAAGCAAAAGTGTTAGTTGTTGATAATAGCAGTTGACACAGCTTGTAATTAACTATGTGGTATTTGTAGATCTTCAAACAATATTAATTAGTAGGCACAAATTAATTACAAATTAACTAATAGGCATAAGTGAAGAACGATACTTTCACGATTGCTAAGCAATAGAGCTCACTCTCAGAATTAGTTACTACAAGTTCAGCAGGTTTAGTTATGCTCTGTGCAGCTGTGTCTTCCTATGTAAGTATGGCATAACATCTGGGTGAGTAGGTGTTATAACAGAACATAATACATCATATAATTTACTATAGTCAGTCTTTAGTGTCTGCAAGACCAATATCTTCATACATTTTTGTCTTCTGTACTCATTGTTTCACAGTTCTGAACTTCTGTGTAGACAAAAACATTATAGCATTCCTTGTGAGAGACTGTGAGCAGAAAGCAGATGTCCTGTGGACTGAGCAATGGATGTGAGACACATGATTAACTTCAGACTGTGTCTCCATCAGATCTGTTCATGCTCATTTTTCTCTGCAACCTGGTGCACTCTCAACTTTACATTAGTTCAAGTAATGTTCTGATAATCTACTTTTCCAAATTTGTACTGCATATGTAATAATACTAACCCAATTTGTAGGATAATAAGCATTCAACTCATGAACCAATCACTTTTATGCTACAAGTATGATGTTTGTTTTATTTAATTCTTTACATAAGATTTGTAGGATGATTGGCAATTGAATGTGACTTTCTCTAGAAGCTGGCATTATGGGCCCACAGATCAGTACACATAAAATAGATTATTCTGGAAAGATTCTTACTTAGGCTATGTACCTATATCTCAAGTGGTCATTAAGACAGATTGCATAGTTCATTCTTGAATTTATGTTTTATGTGAAGCTCCTATACATAATTTATTTTCATAAAAAGTAATGATTATCAAGAGTGTCTTCTATGGTAATTTGAAGCTTCTGGATTCTTTATCAGTTAAAATATGCTAATACACTACATACCTGAATATATAGGTATCATTTTAGAAATGTAATTTTTGGGACTTGCATTATAAGTTGATGTTTTCCCTGATGGTACTTTAGCTTTGCCAAATTATGTTTCTAATATATTTCTTTGGAATCTTATATGTATCATATTTTGTAAATAGGACATTCACTGTGATCTTCTCAGCCTATATCATACTGTATATTTAGCATCGTGTAGGATAAAAGACATAGAGGTTTATGTGACTCAGTAGGAGAAGTACTTACCTAATATTTGTAAGAATCTATATTTATTAGAAAATTTGTCAGAAAAATGGTAAATTATTAGAAATACCTGTGGTGTTCTTGTCTGTAGAAAGATTTTTATTTGTTTTAGGTGACTTCTAGTCTCATCATGAAACCCAGATTTGCCTCAAAATTCTGATGTGTTTATTTCCCCCTCTTGATTTATGTGGGATTACAGATATCTATGACTATGCCAGCAGAAAATTTTTCATAACACTGCAGTGAAAACATTAAAAACCAAACTTCCTAAGTCATACTTTCCACAACCACAAAATTTACAAAATGTAAATGTTTAGAGAATGGGGTTGGAGAACTCAGGTTTGTATTTGATATGATGTAGCCACCAGCAGTCAGCTACAGGAGGCAAACTCTATGATGATTGTGGGGTACAAGGATACATGCTATGCTATAATAATAGTATATATTATCTGAACATAGAATGAGGTATATGGATGTTAGTGAGACATGTATTAGTGAAGTAGAGAAAATCAGAGGCATTAAAGTCAAATTTACCCACTTCTTAATTTTGTGTAAACTTCTACAGTGTTGAGACTGAGTTCACAGCTTACTGTCCTCAACCACTTCACAATTCTGAAGTTCTGTCTCATAAAGAAAGTTAGAAATTTTCAAGGAAAAAATGGAAAGAAGGAAAGAAGTAAGGAAGGAATCTGATTCATAGATTATCTATTTATCTCATGTTATTAAGTAATTCTTTATAAGAACTATATATTTTTTAAAAAATTAACATTTTCTTCTCAAGTCAAAAACCATTTTCTAGTAGTTGTACCTAGACATCTGAGACCAGGAAGTGTTAAGTGCTACATAAGGTATATAGACAAAACAGCGCTTCTATTCAATTCAATCACTGTGTGTTTGTTCTAAAGTGACTTTTAGGATAAATACATCAGTTTTTCATAAAATCACTCTTCTGAACACTGGAAAGTATGGATGGCAGTGTCCTCAAATACTGGCAAGAAGAAGCAGTCATGTATTCCATGATTCAACAGGATTTATTTCTACCTTCCAGGCCCACCTTTGACAACTTGACTTTGGTTCTGCACATTTTAAAGGAAAGTAAGTGTGATACTTATTTTTCTCACTGTTGTCACAAATCCCATAATCGAAGCAGCTGGAGAAGAAGCGAAATTCATTTGGATCACAGTATATGGATAGTACAAGAGGAAACCAGTGAGTGGTGATTGATGTACAAGCCAATTACTCACAAAAATGCCAAAATTTAGTGGTGGGGAGAGAATTGGACCTTGAATGATTTGGTATCACAAACCATTGAGATTCAGAAACCATTTTAGAAGAAGGTTAGGACGTGTGTAAGAGCTGAGACTGTAGACAAGGGTAACAGCAACAGCAAACATTTTTAGAAATGACAGAGCAAATGTGACCTGTACAAGACCTGCACAGAACTTTTCTTGTCAATGTTCCTCATGGATGATATGGGATCCAACCTGAGGGACAGTAGTCACTTAGTGATTGTTCAGAAATGGTTAGCATTTTCTTTAGTGGTGCAGTTCCTGACATAAATGCTCTTTTCTCAGGAAATGTCATACTGGACACTTAGGCAAGAAACTACAATTAGACTCAGCATTATTATATTACAGAAGACATGAAAGTGGAAAGGAATGGTGGTTTCAGCAAGAGAGGGAGAAGTATGACAGTGGGCAGTGACAGTAATATCTAAAATTTATTATATAATCTCTGACACGGTCACACAATAAGAGAATAAAATAAGATGGGCTGATACTTTATTTAGATTTATTAAAGTTTGCCAGAGTATTCAGAAAGCTAAGTCACAAGCCATAGAAGTCAGGCACAGATCTTCAATCCCAGGAGTCAAGATTAAGAGATAGATGGATTTCTGTGAATCCAAGGCTACCAAGATCTATACAAGCTTGATCCAGTTCTAAAGAGGAACAATTGACACAAAGACAATCTCAGCACCAGGAATCATATGCCTTTAAACCCAGCACTAGAGTGGTATAAAGGATAGAAGTAGGGTCTTTAGTAGACTATCATGGACTTATTCTCTAGCCACAATGAGGATAGGAAGACCCTGAAGTCTCCATATTCTCTAGCCACACTGTGGATAAGTTATAAATAGTCTTAGGGTTGGTGTGAGCCAGAATAGCCTTCCATTCTGAGGTAGAAAAGAAGTAGTGTTCAGCTGCTTTGCTTTTCTGATCTTCATTTGAATTGTAACCCCAATATCAGTCTCTGGTCCTTTTATTTTTCATGCTACAGAAAGTGGGAAAGGGAGGAAGAGGGGAGTAGGAAGGCAGGAGTGGTGGAATGAAGGAAGGGCATCATGGGTACTGTTCTGTGTATAAAGGTCATGAACCAGATGATGATGGAGTCAGAAGGTCTTTCCTTGACCTCATGTACAGGTTCCTTGGAGTTGCTGGAGAGAGGAGGCCCAGCCATGCAGAGTAGATGCATACTGGTAGCAGATGGAGCCAGGAGGACGAGCCATGAAGAAGAAATGGATGCAGAGAGCTGATGGGGCCAGGAGGACCAGTGATGCAGAGAATTTTGATCCAAGGAGCCAATGGAAACTGGAGGACCAGCTAGGGTGGAGGTGTCAGTGGAAGAGATACATAGAACTGTTCAGTAACAAAGTATCCCAGACAGTCTCCCTCCAGTGACATAGATCTCCAACATGTCCACCCATATCTGGATGAGACTGATCATAGTGATGGTGTCAGTGTCCCCATTTACCTCATTATTGTACTTTCTTTTCTCCTGGCCTTTACAGCTAGGCATTTGTTATGTTGTCATCTGAGAAGAGCCAAACATAATCTGGTTGTTTCCTACTTAACTGACTGAGTAAATTATGTTTTCATTTTCCCTTTATTTTACTAATGTTTTAGACTAAAATGTCTTCATACTCATCATCATCTTTGTTCTTCCATCTTCCTCATTGCTTGGAAGATACATATATGTGTGTGTGTGTGTGTGTGACTATCTTATATGTTTGTGTCTGTCTGTGTGTGTATAATCTTATATGCATTTATGCATATATGTATACATGTATATATGTATATATATGTTTGCATTTGTAATCTTATGTTTCCATGTATGTTCTTGTGTGTATGTGTGTTTCCTAACACGGCTGAAAATCTCAGCCTTGCTTAAGTTTTGCTATTTCCCTTTTCTCTACTGAATTCCAATTTAAATAGACTATGATATATCATCCAGTGATAATTTTTTAAACAATATGTATTTTTTTTAAAGAGGGGGTTTCTTTGTGGAACTTGGATACCAGGCTTGATTCAAAGTCAAGAGTTCTGCCAGTCTCTCCCTTCCATGTGCTGGGATTAAAGGCATGTGGCACCTCTGCATGGCCTTTTTACATTTTTTTATTTATCTTTTACATTCCAATGCCATTACCTCCCCCCATCTCTCTCACAATTCACATCTGCTCCTCAGAGGGTAACACCTCCCCTAGTAAGCCTGCTAATTCATCTCACTGAGGCATGAAAATGGCACCTCCATACCATCCACACACCTGTGTCTCGTCAGAACAACTGATCTCTCCATAGAATGGGCTCCACTAAGTCTGTTTGTGTATTAGATTGGATCTGGGAACCACAGCCAGTAACCTCATATGTGTCCCATCCACACCATTGCCACCTTTGTTAAGGGAGTGTAGTTGGGTCTTAAGCAGATTCCCCTTTGTCAGACCAGAGTCAGTGATCACTCACTATCTTGTATCAGCTGATTCTGTGAGTTTCCCCTTCTCAGTCTTGACTCCTTTGTTCATATTATTTCTCTTCCCTCAATTCAATTGTACTCAGGTGCTTGACCCAATGATATTGAAGTGACCAGAGCCTCACCCAGCCATGAGAGGCTGCAGAAGACCCACCAAGGTGTAGGCCTCTGATTAACCAGCATGTACTGAGCTTTTGTCCAGCTTCTGACATTGCCTGACCTTGCTGAACCTTGCCCCAGTCACTAGGAAGCCCCCTTGAGGCAAGTTAGCTGGGTGGGTCTGAATGTGCTTTATAGTATGTGAAGTACAGAGCATAGCAGACTCCATGGGAGGCCTCTAAACATGGCAACCATTTCTGCAGGGGTAGTTGGCCAATCAACACAGGACAAGTTGCCCAAGCCTGGAGTCACACAAATCCTCAGACTGTTGCAGACCCCAGACACTCCCCTTGGTCTACCCCAAAAAATCCCCTGCCCTATCATCCCTCTGGCTGCTTCTCAATCCACCCAATGTGTCAGATGGACAGAGGACAGAAATTAATATAGTTAACTTATTAATTAATTAAAACACTTTGCTTTTGCATCAGATCAGTTCTCTTGGTGATTTTTGGAGTCAGAATTTGTGCACAATAATTAGGTGTGGATTTATGCATCTCTTTCCATCTGTTTCTAGATTAGGGTTGTAGTTTCTCTGGGATTGTGGATTGTAGCCTGTGTATCATTTGCTTTTTGTCTGGTATCTTCTCATGAGTGAGGGGGGAAACAAATGATTTTTTCTAGTTTTGCTCACTTGCCTGCCAATTTTGGATAATTTTGTTTCTTAACATTGATAAGTAGTCCACAGTGTAAATGTACCACACTTTCCTTATACTTTATTCGATTGACAAACATCTAGGTTGTTTCCAGGGTATGGCAATTATGAATAATGTTGCTATGAACATAGTTGAGTAGTTGTCCTTTTTATGTGGATGTGCCGCCTTTGGGAACATGCCCAAAAGTGGTAATGCAGTATCTAGAGGTAGGTTGATCTCTAGCTTTCTGGGAAATCTCCACACTGATTTCCATACCAGTTGTAAGAGTTTGCATTCTTGCCAGCAATGGAGGACTGTTACACTTTCTTTTCATCTTCTCCAGCATAAGCTGTCATCAGTGTTTTAGGTCTCAGCCTTTCTGAGATTATTCTGGTGAGACTGTTCTGTTTATATCTCTACCCATTTTTAAAAATTAGATTATTTGGTGTTTTGATGCCTAGTTTCTTCAGTTCTTTGTATAATTTGGAGATTAGCACTCTATCAGATGTGGGGTTGGTGAAGATCTTTCCCATTCTATAGGAAACTGTATTATCTTGTTGAAGATGTATTTTTCTTTGCAGATGCTTCTCAGTTTCATGAGGTATCATTTATTAATTGTTGCTGTCAGTCTGTGCTACTGGTGCTCTGAGTCTGAAGTTGATTCTGGGCTGATGTTTCAGGACTACTTTTTTAGCTGCTGTCCCTACATTCTTCATGCACCACAGTGAATTAAATTTCCCCTGTTTACATATTGTCTTCTTTGTTAAAATGCTATTTCTTGTTTCTACTTTTTGATTGAACTGCCCCTCACATAAAATTATACAGGGAAATTTGTAGTTGCTGAGCTAGTATAACACTGACAGAAGGTATACTCTCAGGAAAACACTTCCCAGTGATATATTTATATATATATATATATATATATATGTATGTATGTATGTATGTATGTATGTATATTCACCCATTCCTCCAGTGCACACTAGAATGTTCCCCCACATAACACCAACTATAAAAATAGGTATTGTACTGGCTCCATCTGTAGAGGGTCCCCCTCCCTTGCCTCTCCCAATCTTGTCCATGTTTCTGCCTCAGTTCTACTCCATCTTAGCCTTTGAGACAAGGTCTTTCCCCTGAATCTCGTTCTTGCAGATATACTATACTCTCCCTTGTGAGTCAGGGAAACCCAAAGATCCTTTTGTTTTTACCTTCTTGGCTCTGGAATAAGATGCCTCTTCCACTGTGCTGGCTTTTTTCTAGATTTATGGGACAGAATTCAGATCACTGTGTTTACTTAAATTTTAACAATGATTTTAAAGTTATCATTTTAAAGTAAATAAATACATTTATTTAGTGTAGAGACAGGATCTCTCTTTGTAGCACAGATTCTTCTGGAAGTACATCTTCAGACCAGGCTGGCCTGGTACTCACAGAGAAATACCTGCTACTGCCTCCTAAGTATTGTGAATAAAGTTGTTTGCCACCACAATCTGGCTCCCGAAACAATTTTATTGACTTAGTCATCGTCATCTTCCCTGGCATGTTTCTCTATTTTAAAACACATTAATGAAATAACTCTATTTCCCAAGTCATGTCCTTGTAATCATTAGCTTAAAGGTACAAACTGAAATCCTATTGATTTCCATCCTCTGCTTGTTACATGAGCAACCTATTTGGTGAGTATTAGCCTTTTGGGGGCACTGGAAATAGCCCTTATATGAGACAGCTATAGTAATTTTGCATATTCTATTAGCATAGATATGTATGACTACTTATGGGCACATACCAGGAGTAAAATTGGTGAATCTGAGGATGCATGTATTATTAATTGGATGAATTTTCTCTAATATGTCATGAATTGATTATATAAACACATAACAAAAATATATGACATACCCACTCATTATTTTGGCAAATGTCAGCATTTTTATTATTAAAAGTTTGTGGTATCAACTTACACACTATTAAATAAATCTTAGTTAGGAACTGAGGGTATAATCCAAATTTCTCTAGTGACTAATGGTATTAAATGAACATCGTACATACCTATGTATGTATATATTACATATATACATATGAGATTCTTTAGGCCTCAGAAAGTCATGCCCATTTAGAAATTAAATATTTAAACTTCTGTCTTTCTGTATTTCATACTAAAATATCTTAATTATATGGTTCCATGGGGTCTGTGTAAGTTCTTGTAAATCCAACCTTATCTGGTTGTGTTCAGATGATGAAACTGGAATCATTTATCCTCGCAAATATTCCCAGAGTCCCTCTTGTATTTTCTACAGTCTTGTCCATAGCTCATCATCACTCCCAAAGGACCAACATCTGGGAGTCAGTCACTGTCCACAGTGCTGTCAATAATGTGAAAAGAAGACGACTGTGCTTAACAATCTAAACATCATTGCATTTGTGTGTTTTGAAAATGCACCCACTGAAATTCTGATGTAACACCAAACCTCATTCAACAGGTATAAATGAAACATGACATTTGACATATTTATGTGAATGCACTTGCTGTTCTCCTTCATGAGGAAACGTTTCTATGTTAGAGAAGGTGAGTGCAGTAGGGTTGGAGAAAGGATCGAGGGACTCATGAAGTAAGTGTTGGATAGATCCCTCTGTTTTTCAAATGTGGATCCAGGTACAGTAACACATACTTTCAATCCCAACACTGAGGAGGCTGAGACAGAAGGGCTATTATGTGTGAAGCATCCCTGGGATACACACTAGAGTGTAAATCTAGCAAGCTTAAACACAGCAACGCTTTGTCTCAGAACAAGTGAGAAAATCAACACTCTAGGTGGAACATAACAATGACATAACATAACAACTCCATTCTAAGGTGACCTCCCTTTACAAAATCATTTACCCAATCCCCACATTACGCTATTGACTCTGTGGGGCATTCATTCCATCCTCAATCAGGACACTCATAGGAAGCTAACCAGGCAGGGAAGTTAAAAATACTGGCTTAGCTGGGAATGGTTGGAACATATATGATTTTCAAGAATACAAACCTCAGAGAAGACCCAAGACTATGAGAAGTCAATTTGAAGCTGGGCTGAGGTGGAACATGCCTTTAACAATTGCAAGCAGGAGAAATATGCAGGCAGAAGTCTGTGAGATTCAGGGTAACTTAGTTTACAGAGGAAATTCCAGGACATCAGAGAAACTGATTCAAAGAGCATGAATGAATGAATGAATGATGAGAGAAGTCTACTTTGGATTAATAATAGATTGAGGTTTTATTTAGTAAGGAAAAAGTAGAAAACTGGAAGCAATCAGAATCCAGTGACGTTAATGTCAACATAAGGAGTATTGCTCCAAAGTTGTGGCTGGCCAACAAGCCCTTGTAAAGGAATACGTTTGTAAACTTGGGAGATGTTCATATACAAGCAAAATTATTCTCTTGGTTAATGTTTGTCTTATGGTTACTATTACTGTGTAATGCCACCATGTCCATGGCAAGTCCAATAAGGAAACCATACAATTGGATGGGCTGGCTTACAGTTTTGGACATTCAATCCATTAGCATTATTGTAAGAATCATGGCGGTGTGCAAGCAGACATGGTACTGCAGGATCTGAGCATAATACATTTTGCAGCACAGGAAGCCAATCTAACACAACAGGCAGTATCCCCAGCACAAGAAGCCTTAAACCAGCCAACCCCCTCCATTGACACACTTTCTGTAACAAGGCCAAACCCCCACAAACAAAAGATTCCCCAAAATGGTGCCACTTCCTTCGTGATTATGGGCACAAATATATTCAAACTACCACAGTGCTAATTATGAACTTGAGTCTAGGATCACCTGGATGATGTGCATTCCAATGGGAAACCATCTTGATTACTTTAATTGATCTGGGAAGACCTGCCCATTTTGGTTCCCACTCTTCCCTGAAGCCGTGCAGGACTGCAGACAGTTCTGAGCAGTGGTTTAAACTTTTTTCTGTTTCCTGACTGTGGTGCAATGGACCAGCACCCTCAAACTCCTGTAGCTCTGACTTTCCCTCATCCAACACTCCTAGTCACAATTGGTGAGACCTGCTTTAGAACTCCCAGTGCCTTTGCCTCAAGCCCTTTATATTCCATTTAGAATACACAGACCAGGGTGAGGTGGGATCTCCTTTTTAACCAGATTTTAACAAATATCCTTGATGTCAACAACCATCCTACCACCCACTCTTATTTAATTGTCTATTCCATAATTTCCTTTTGTAGTGTTGTCTGCTGGCCCACTTCACTAAGTGGTCCTCTATGTCAGAAGGTTTAAGGAAATCTAGCTCTGAGTTTCTGAACTATGAATGAAGTCAAATTGGACGCTGAAGAATTAATTTATTCACTCTTTTATAGAATGGTCAAATCGTGTTGCTTTGCATTCTGTCTCTCCCCCTCTCTCATTTCATACACAGATCAGCACACAAAGTTGCTCAGATATACAGGGTGGGGAGAGGTACACATTCATGTGAACAAGGAAACACACAGAGTATACAGGTCTGTGCTGGTTTGTTTTTAATATCAACTTGACACAGCCACCTGTGAGCAAGGACAAATGACAAAATTGCCCCCCATCATATTTTCCTTTTTGCAAGTATGTAGAGCATTTTTTCATTAATGATTAACATTGGTGGGCCTATACCACAGGGAATGATGACATCACTGCACTGCTGGCCCTGGTTTCTATAGGAAAGCAGGCTGAAACAGTGTTGGGAAGTAAGCCAGTAAGAGGTATTCCTCCATGATTTCCACATCAGTTTCTGCCTTGAGTACTTGCATTAGCTTCCCTTAATGATGGGCTCTAAATTGAAAGACCTTTCCTGCCCAATTTTGGTTTTGGCAGTGCTTTCTTTAATTTTTTTTCACAATAGGATCTGTAAGACAATGCTGTCCATTGTACAATTCAAATTATCTTCTACCCCTGTTCAGTACAGATTTGTGAACTTTCGTGGCTTTTTGTTGTTGTTTTATGACCATTTATTTCATTATTCAGGTTTTAATGTCCCTCTGTCATCTTAAGCTTCTCCATGTGGGAACCCTAGTGAAACTTTCCCTGCATTCTTGTTCATTTGGCATCCCCTAATGAGTCCTTAGTTTCCTTGAGCTTAATTTGTAAACCTCACCAGTTTGTGGAGATCTGGGAATTAATGTGTTGGCTTTGCCTTTGTGCACTTTTCCTAGACTCAGGAGAAACTTGATGTCTGCACAAGTCTCTCCGCTCGCATAAGCAAGCAGTCAAAATGCACCAGCTGTTGGTATAAATGTGCAGTCTTTGAGTATAAGCCTTACAGTGGAATTACTGTATCTCAAGGTAGACTGATGCCCATTTTCCTTCCTAGTTGGCGGTATATGCTTTCAGTCCCACCAGCAATGTAGGTGTGTTGCCCTTGTCCAAATCCTCTCCATCAAAAACTGCCATTGGTCTTTTTTTATTTAAGCCATTCTTACAGGGGTAAGATGGTATCTCAGAGTGGCTTTGATTTGCATTTTTCTGATGCAATTATAAACCAGCTGCATATAAAACCAGCCCCTCTTTCTGTTCTGACTTCCCTGTGATAGACATTGTTTTCTGCAGTGATTATGTACTGGATTCCTTAGCCATTCTAGACTCAAATTTCACTTCCCATAGGACCACTCTTTCCACCCAGTCTCCTTCCTTCTCTTCTAATTTCTTTTTCTTTCATGTGTATTTTTTCTGGTTGTTTGTACATGAACCAAATGCATGTCTTGTGCCGATGGAGTTCAGAAGAGATTTTCAGTTCACCTAGAACTGGAGTTATAGATTGTTGTTATGCAACAGGTGATATCTGGGTGTTGATCCTAAGTCTTTTGAAAGATCAGCCAGTGCTCTTAATGTCTGAACCATCTTTCCTGCCCCCCGCTCTTTGCTATGATAAAAATATGACAAGAAAAGTGAGTACTTCCCTAGACATTCAGAAGAGGTCTTCACATGAATATTTTCTTTATTTACAACAGTGTAACTAATTGTTTGAGCATTTTGATCATATTCATACCTCATCATTAACTCCACTCTCACCTCCCTACTTACCCAACTTGAAGATTTCGTCATCTTCTTCTTCTTCTTCTCCTCCTCCTCCTTCTTATTCTTCTTTTCCCCTTCATCAAGTCCAGACTGTTTGAGCAACTACTATTGGGAATGACATCTGCCCTTGACTTTGTTTAAAGAGCATTCATGTCATTGAAGAGAACTGACCCTCTCGTAGCAGCCAATAACTTCTCATCTAGGAATTGGATTTTGTGCCTACCTCACCGCCTCCATGCTAGGATTTTGTGTTATTTGAGCTTGAATAGTTCTTATTCACACTTTCACAATTGCTCTGAGTTCAACTGTACAACATCTGTGCTGAGTCTGGAAAATTCTTTTCTTCATGTGATCCATCACCTCTACACTTACATTTTTTCTGCACCTTACTCCAAGAAGAACCCTGAGGCTTGGGGCATGGGGTGTGATAGGTATATCTAGGGAGGTATGTGTTTATTGTTCATTTTATTATCATACAAATTGGTTTCAGAGGCTGTTCTGGAACTAGCTCTTGTTCCAGAGGCTGGACTTGAACTCATATAGATCCTCTTGCTTCTGCTTTATTAGTGATGGGATTAAGTTGTGCACCACCAATGCCTGTCCTGCAAGTTTTTCAAGACACTTTGGATTCTCTTTTTTTTTTCTTCAGAACTTGGAGTGTGGATTCTCCTGTGCTGGCTTCACACGATGACTTTGAGTACTCTGCAAGACAGCACTGCTTAACAGATGATACCCAGCTTCATCCCTGCCCTCAAAAATATAAGACACAGATTATGAACTTTTTGGCTGTGATTTTGCACTTGATTCAAACACTGGCCTCAGAACAGAGAGGACTGGTGAGCAGTCCTGGAGGAATTTGATTGAGGGAGAACATGGATACAGTGGCAGCAGCATCTGTCAGGTTGGTTGGTTTAATTAATGTGTTTGGGTGTATGCATGTTTTGTCACCATGCCATGTATGTGGAGGTCAGAAGAGAAGCTTGTAATAGTTGCTTCTTTGATCTCTCATTGAGTTTAAGACATTAAGCTCTGGTTGTCAGTCTTTGTGCCTAGCTCCCCCTACCCACTCACTCATTGTGCTGTCTCCATTCTTTTACTTTAGCAATGACACCAGAAGCCATTTGAGAACAGAGGTTGACATCAGAACTTATTTCCCTCAATTTATTTTGTTATGCCCCACAATGTTGTGGATGGAACCCAGGTTTCCCACTTGATGGGCAACAGATGTACTATTGAGATTGAGCTCTCCTGCAGCTCAATACTGGGCAGTCTACTGGGCAAACCCTTCCTGCATTGAAGAAGTAGACACACCGGGAATAGAAATCGCATGCTAGGTCACATGCATTGCTTTGGTCAGTAGGTGACACTACATTTAGTATTTAGAGTCATCAACAGCAGAGGCTTTTACATATATAATGCATAGCTTAAGGTCCGTTTTTCTAATTCCATAGCCTTTAAACCTGAGGAAGTCACTTTTCAGGCTGTCCTGAACCCATGTTGTCTACAAAAGAGCTTCTGGAGATTGTTTTTTCCTAGACTGTGTCTCATTATATAGTTCAGATTGTCCTGGAACTCACTATGTGTAGACTGGAATAGTTTGAACTCAAAGCGATCCACCTGCCTCTACCACAATACCAGGTTTTTATTTTAAGTCAATATTTTAAATTACCTGGTGTCTTTCTTTGGATTGACCCTATTGAGTGAAATTGGTTTTGTTTTCTATGATAGGCTCACATAAATTTCAATATTTTTGGCTTTGGTAGTCATTCCTGAGACACCAGAGTAGTTTCCAAGGGGGTCTCATATAGGCTGCAAGGGCATGCACTCATTTTATTCTTGTATCCCTATTTCTGAGAAGCTCAGTTTCAGAGAAGTAGATGATGGCTGCAGGCCTCACATTTCCCTGTGCATCCTTTCTTGGTGGTTCATGATATTGGCAAATGAGAGAGAAAGGAGTAGAAGCACAAACTAAATTTTTCCTGTGTTGCTTGTGTCCTGACATCTAGCTGGAATGAAGACAGATACCCCCCCCCTTCAGGTTCAGAAGACCAGGAGCTACTTTAGTCTACCTATGTTCGGAAAAGAGGCCTCAGCACAGCTGCTTGCAACAGTTTATAAGACACATGCTTTCTGAGAGGCAGGGATAATTTTAGATTCTCCCTACACTCCCGTCCTTTAATGTGGAACATGCAACCTACTATATAACAAGGATTATAGAACATATCCAAAAGCAATATAGATGAAAATGTACAGATGCAGGAAACTTCATGCTAGACTAGGACAAGTCAGTACCATGAGAGGCAGGATACTCAGATTAGGCCAGGATGGGACAATCTATGAGACACAGGAAACCGCAGATTGGACAAAGGGAGAACAGAATCATCAGATGCAGGAAACTGCAGTCTAGACCAGGAGAGAAACAACCATAAAATGTAGTAAACTTCAGGTTAGATCAGGAGAGGACAGAACTGTGGATGACCTAGCTTTCTGACCTGGAATAAAGTCCCCATAAGTTTCTATGACAGACACCTCAAACTACTTAGAGGAAAAAACATGGCGCAGTGGGTGAACACACGATCCACAAACTGGGCTAAAACCATGGTCTTTCTTTCACTGGGAGCCACACATATAAAGGAAGCACATGATAATTGCCGTGCTTAAAACCACCCCAGTATCCCAGCAAACGTCCTGCTTAGTTGCCGGATAAGCAGTCGTCTGTGAGATTAACTCTAGCAACTTTCAATGTACTAGGAATGTGTTCTGTCACAAGCTCACTTCCTTCTCTCCTTTTGCCTTTTATTTGGAGGCCAGGGTAGGGTGTCCAGACTAGCCTTGAAGATGAAATCTCCCCTGCCTCTGTCTATCATGTAGGTGGCATAACAGGTCTGCATCACCAGGTCTAGCAGCAATTATCTTCTGGCAGCTCTGAGATCTTTCCCCTAGAAGATGTTGCACATGGAAGTTGCCACCACCGAGTAATACTAACCATCGAAGCTTCAAGGGTCTTAAGGATGATACTTCAGTAGACCCACTAGAGGACAATGTAGAATCAAAAATGACAGAGTGGTTGGTGCCTTCTTCCCTGAGTCAGGGATAACTTCCCTGCCTGTTCATATCAGGATGACCCCACTATTTCTGAGCATCACAGCTGGTTCTTGTGAGAAGGAGATGTGGGACTTCAGATCACAGATATTTCTATGTCAATACTTCAGATGAATTTTGATTTAATGCCCTCAACAGAACCAGATGGCTTGAATGAGACATAGGGAAAAAGGAGAGGGAAAGGAGAATAGATATGGTTATAGATAATATATGATGGGACATGTCATTCTGTATATATGTTTCTCATACTGGTCAATGAATAAAGCATTGTTGGCCAATAGGAAAGGAAGATAGGAGGGGCTAGGAGAGAAGAAGGAAATAGGAAGTAGAGAGAAGAGCCAAGATGGAGAGTCTGGAGAAAGCAGTATGCTGGCTGGCTCCCCGATAAGAGAAATACATAGATCAGCAGAAATGGGTTAATACTTAAGATAGAGCTAGTGTGTGAGCATGTGGAGGTTCGCCGATAACTTGCAGGAGTCAATTTTCTCCTCCAGCACAGGTTCCAAGGATCATTCTCAGGTCTTCAGATTTGGTGGCAAGTGCTTTGACTTACATAATGCTTAAATGACTTTGACCTCTCCCATAGACTCATTCCTTAGAATACTTGTTCCCAGTTGGCAGCAGTTTTGGAGAGGTCATGAAACTAATAGGCACAAGGCTATAGAGAGAAATTATATCATGGGGTGGGCTTTGATAATTTACACACTTGACCCATTCCAGTTTAGTGTCTGCTTGCTATGTGAGGGTATAGTGTGGTCTCTCAGCCTCATGCTCCAGCCACTGGCTGCCATTCAGCCTCTGCCATTATGGTTCGCTCTCTCTGGAACTGTAAGCAAAAATAAGTTTCCTTCTTCTTCTTGCTTTTGGTCATGGTCAGAGCAAGATCATTTGGTTTTTGGCCACTGGGTTGCATCCCTTTGTAGTCACAGAGTCCTCCTAAGTCATCCAGTCTGCAGATTTCCAATACATCACAATCCTTACAAGCTAAGCTTAGCCATCTTTCCTCAGTGGGCTGTTTAGAGTGACAAGTAATTGTGAAGAGTAGAGAATGGAGATTTGTTCTGTGTGTCACACTGTGCAGAGAAACAGAGGTCCATTCACACTCAAGTCCATAGTTCAGGAGTCCTGAAGTGTGATTGATATTTAAATGGAGGGCAAGAGGCAAGTATAACTAAGCAGTTATGGCCAAGAGTCCCACCTATCATTGACTCCTCATTAGCTCATTTTGGATAGTCTTATAAGGTAGTCTCATATGTTTCTGGAAATATGCAAAATGTCTTTTCATGAGGCAATTTCTCTTCTGGTTGGTCAATGCTTTGGCCTTTCTTTCCTCCAAGATAAGTCTCTGAGGAGATTCAAATTGCTTCAATTATTTTGTTTCAATACTCACTAGCCAAATGGAGTGACATCATGGGTATCTTTGGACCTTCTTGGCTCCTGCCTGGATGGTGAAAAACACCAATGTGGCTGCTTCGGAGGGCATCAGTTTACACAGCTCGGAGAGCATTTTGCGGTTTTGATAATCAAAGAATTGATGTGTGTGTGTGTGTGTGTGTGTGTGTGTGTGTGTGTGTGTGTGTGTGATGGTTTAGTATGCTAGAATTTCAAATATATAGCACAGTTTGTGTTGAGGTAGGAGTGTGGGTGCCATAGATACATTAGAAATGTTCATTCTGAACATTTTCCTATGGATAAGAGAGGGGGAAAATCACAATAAAAGAACACAGTTTTTCCTTGTTTGAAAGTCTCTCCTCACATGCTGTAAACCTAAAGTTCCTCTTATTCCATCCTAGGGATATTCCTTAACAACCTTGAGTCAGCAGGGGTCAGCACTTACTTCCTTCTCTCTTTCTTTTGTGAGACAGAGTTTCTCTGTTCTGGAACTTGCTCTGTAGACCAGGCTGGCCTTGAACTCACTGAGATCTACCTGCTTCTATCCACTGAGTGTTGGTAAGCATGTCCTTTTTTTCCAAAGCTACTAGGCAGAATTTCTATAACTGGAGTCTCCTTCCCACAAACCATAACAAACAGAACTATGAATAAGTAAGATAAACAAATCAGCAAAGTCAAAGGCAAACATACAAAAAAAACCTCCCTCAAACAATACATACCTTCGAAACAATGTTCCACTTCCAATCTTCCACACCAAAAATAATCAAGGAAAACCAACAAAAGGAAACACAGAGTGGGCAGAGATATTTTCACATGATATCAAGGGCAAAATAGCTTGCCACATCTTTCATAGCAGGGCTCATACTTGGGATCAGAATAATAAGGACCCAGACAAGAGGACATGAGCTTGAGGCTACTCTACTTGACTTGTATCAAGAAACCCAAAGTAATGAATCAAAGAAACCAAAACTTCTTTCTAATGAAAGCATCCAAGCAAGTAAGATTGCATGGGGCAAGAGAGATGTCGAGTGGTAAAGAGCTTTGGTCACTGTACCAGAGCACCTAGGTTAGATTCTCATGACCCACATGGTGGCTACCAACCATCTGTAATCCAGTTCCAGGGGCTCTAACGCCTGCTTTTGGCCTACTCATTCACTAAGCATGCATATGGTGTGTGTGTGTGTGTGTGTGTGTGTGTGTGTGTGTGTGTGTGTGTGTGTGTGTGACTGGCAGAACAAAGAGAAAACCTAAGGAGAAAACTCACATATACATTTTAATTACCAAAAAGTAGAAAAATGGGTGAGGTTATTGATTTTTGTTACTGGGGAAGTTGAGTATCCTAGTTGGTTAGATCGTCAACACAATGTAGTTATTTGGGGAAGAGGAACTTGACTTGAGAAAATACCTCCATCTGGTGGGGGTTGGGCATTTTCTCGGTTAAGTATTCAAGGGGGCAGGCCCAGCCCACAATGATTGTGGTCATCCCAAGGATGGTGGTCCTGGGCTTTATAAAAAGCAGGATGAGAAAGCCATGATGAGTGAACCAGTAAGCTGCACCCTCCACAGCTCCTTCAGCTTCTGTCTCCATGTTGTTGCTAGACTCTATGCCCTGAATTTCCTCAGTAGTGTGACCAGAGAAATTGACCCTTTCTTTCCCAGATTGAGTTTGGTCACAGCAATAGAAATCCCAACTAAGACACTATGACTTACAAATTGCAGTCTTTAGTCTTGTTAGCAAAATAATTCAGAAATAGACTCAGAAGGGAGCTTGTGGACAATTTTAATGTAGTTTGAAATGAAAACAACAGGGCAGGCAAGCTGTAAATCTTGGCAACTGCCTGGTGAAGGGAAATAGAGGAGGAAGAAAGAGAGCCATATTGTTTGTAAGCAGTGACATGGGAAATAAACAGCTGCATGGGGAGTGGGGGAAGGGAGAAGGATTCTAAGAAACAGAGTGAGAAAGCCCAATGTATCCAGGAAAGCATACTATCTTAGTTAGGGTTTCTATTACTGTGAAGAGAATCCATGACCACAGCAATTCTTAACAAGGTGGTAACTACACTTTCAGAGGGCTCAGTCCAATATTAAAATGATAAGGCACATTGGGGAAGCATGGTGGCATGAAAGGAGACATGGTACTTGGGTACATCTTGGCTTGCAGGAAAAAAGAAATTGACTGAGATGCACTGGGCGTATCTTGAGCTTAGGAAGCATCAGAGCGCAACCCATAGTGAGATAATTCCCCTAACAAGTCATACCCACTCCAACAAAGTCACATGTCCTAAGAGTGCCACTCTCTATGAGTCAGACTACCACCCATGCCAAGGCAGTGGGCAGCACCAGAAAGAAAAGGAGATGGAAAAAGGAAGAAACAGGTAGGTTTTTCCGAGTGCCTGCCCCGAGGAAGAGTCCTGGGAAGGTATTATAACTCTCCTGAATTCCCCTATTCTGCCATTTCCATTCCAGACAGTTTTACCTGGTTAAGGGCCAGATACCAAATCTCACTGCATTTCTATTTTCCCTGAATATTACCTAGTGCATGGTACAGAACTTCTCAATAGCCAGTTAGAAACACTTCTGTTCTTTATGTTCCCACAGCATCCAGGGCTGACCCCGTGACTGCTCCAATGCTCAGCATGACAGCTTTCTTTCTGGCTCAGCTACCCTGTCGTGACTGCAATGGAAGAACAGACAGACATTGGTTTGGTTCCCATTATGCATACCCGTAGTATTATAATAGTTTATGAAACTGTTTTATGAAATTAGAATTAAGTTTCCATTTGGGATTACAGGGAGCTAGTTCAGTGAATGATATTCTGATACAAACACGGATAATTCTGCCTGAAGTTTTATCTATATTTGCTCCATTCACGAGCTGCTTTGGTTCTGAGTTTAAATGGGCATACTGTGCATGGTGGCTCTTTCCCCTTGAAGTTTTTGAGTGGAGAATGAAACTTAACATTCTCTTACTCTTGTGTCTATTCACTTTACCTATAGGGCATCTGATATGCACAGGACAGCCACTACCAGAGGAAAATCATTTCTTTGGTTTTTCAAGACAATGTTTCTCAGTGTAATCCTGGCTGTCATAGAGCTCACCCTGTAGACCAGGCTGCCCTCAGACTTAAAGACTTGCCTGCCTCTGCCTCTGGAGTGCAGGGATGAAGGTGTGTGCTAACACCTCCTAGCAGGAGGGAAAACTCTTAAAGTGGACATGAGTACACAGTTGGAGAAAAGAATATCTAGGAATGGTGGTACAGACCTGTAATCCCAGCACTGAGGAGGCTGAGGCAGGATCATAGCCTGGGGCTACATACATAGTTTCAGGCTAGCCAGGACCTCAGAGGGAGACTCTGATGTGTGGGAGATGAAGGGCTTGGGGTTGATGGTGTGTGCTTCAGTCTTTAAACTAAATAAAGGTATAAAGGGGTGTTTATTTTAACAATATAATTGCAAATATTCAAAACTCTTAAGACCAACAGAAATTAAATCACAGCACCACAATCAAGTTTTCAGAGAAAAATGTGGGACTCAGATAAAAGTGCTTTGGATGGTTATTGCAGTCTCTCAATCCTGTAGGAAACACAGGAAGAAGTGTGGAACTGGCAGGGGTTCCTGCCTCGCAGAAAATATTCGTGGTTCTTTCTTGTTCATGTGGGTTTAAGCTCAGGGTGAGTTTAAATTCAGAAGACACAAATAATTTGGAGGGAGGGAGGCCAGCCTTGTGACCCACCTACAGAAGCATTAGTTCTTGGTAGGTCAGACTGTGTCCTCAGCTAGCCAATGGGCTGACAGTGTACACTTTTAGGGCTAGCTGGAGTTTGCTGTGGTAGGAACAGCCTTGGAAAGTGCCTGGTACCTGGTTTGGAAGACAGTGCTAGAGATCTGCAACTCCGGGTGAAGCCACACATAACAACTTTATGCCTCTTTCCCCTTTGCCCGGGGGGGGGGGGGGGGGGGGCCCGGCTGGCCCTTGTGTGGGGGCGGTCTCCCGCCCCCCCCCCGGCCTGGGGGGGCCCCCCTGGCGGGGGCCAGAGAGCCTCCAATGATGTGTGTCCTTTTTAGCCCATCCTTCTTTCTTCGACCTGGCTGTAAGTACATAGAGGTTTGAAGTGCCAGAGGCTGCTTCTTAAACCTTGCTCATGTTTGGTATTTTCACACCCAATAAGTCTCTGAGAGGCCATGGTGGAACATGCCTATATTATGTCTATAATGCTAGCATTTGTGAGGCTGAGGCAGAGAGAACTGGCATTTCCCAACCAGCTGAGCTATCAAGGTTGAAATTACATTGTAAGGAAAAAAATAATAATCAAATCCAATCATCCAAGCAAACAAGGAAAACTTTTAAAAAGTGTGGTAATATAGGTCATTGGTAAAGAGTTCTCCTTGCTGGTTCAAGGGTGGGGTTAGTTCCCAGTATTTCAGAAACAACACAGAAAACCCATGTTTGTGTGCTTCTGGAAAGGCTGGTTTTGTGTGGGCAACTTGACACAAGATAGTCATTGGAGAGGAAGGGGCTTAGGCTGGAAAATGCCTCCTGATGGCTCCAAGGCATTTTCTCAGTTAGGATCAATTTGGGATGGCCCCAGACCTTGGTGGGTGGGGCCATCCCTGGGCTTGTGGAGTAGGATTCTGTTAAGAAAAAGAGGTCAGGTTAGCCTTTCTGGTCTAAAGAGTCTGCATCAGCTCCTGCCTGCAGGCAGTTGCCCTGCTTATTCCTCGTCCCTGACTTCCCCTTCAGTGATGAATAGCAAAGTGGAAATATAAGCCAAATTTGCCCTTTCCTTCCCTAGTGCGCATTTGTTCATGGTGTTTTATCACAGAAAACAAATCCCTAACTAAGGCAACCTACAAAGATAACCCTTTTCTAGACTAGAGATTTTCCTCTGACCATGGCTACCTCCTCACTGGTCTTGTGGTACTTTTCCTGGTCTCTCTGGTCTACGCCTCCACTCTTCCCCATTTTTCCTGACATCTTCCCAGACCACTTAGACCAACTGCTTCCCAAATGCAACTGATCTTGGTAGCTCCTGGGTCATAGCCTGCTGCCAGTTTTCTTGCCCTGGCTTACTCCTATTTTAGACATTTGACATCACTCTTACAGTAGTCACTGCTTTACTTATTAGTTTTTGCTGTGCCTATTAGAACATTCCCTTCAGATTCAAGGCAGCCACACCTGTTTTCCAAAGGTCTAGGGTAGAGTTGTAAGGGGTGTTTTATGAGGTGGCAGGAGATAATAAAATAATGTTTTTGTTAACATACTGCATTTTTAGGCAAAGTCCCTTAGTAGCCTGGACCCTCTTATGTGGGATAAGATTACTAGGGTGATGCTCACATTACTTCAGATAACTGCTAAGCTTGCATTTAGTAGCCCCCTCCTCGCACCCCTTTGGTTTTTTGAGACAGGGTTTCTCTGTGGCTTTAGAAACTCTCTTGGAACTTACTCTTGTAGACCATGCTGGCCATGCACTCACCACAGAGGTCTTCCTGCCTCTGCCTCCCAAATGCTGGGATTAGAGGCCTGGGCCACTACCTCCTGGCTAGTAGCCTTAATCATGGTGCTTCTAGCTGCTAAGCTTGCAATTAGAAGCCTTACTCGTGGTTATTGTTGTACTTCTTCCATCTCCTCCTTCTTCCTGATAGTGAAGCTTCAGATGCATTAAAAAAGTCTGTTGTTTATTAATATGCATATGTCTTAACCAGGAAGGTTAGAAAGTTAGCATGGGGGGGTTATAGAGGTGAGGAATTGTTACTCAGGCTAAGGATGACTGGAGGGAGGTCAAATGAGATAAATATGAAGTCAGTCTTAGGCTTTGCAAAGATGCATCAAAGCATGAGTCGGTGTTTGCTTGGTGGAGGCAGAACCAATGTAGTGTTTACATCTCATGCCATTCCATTCACCATCCCAACCAAACCACCTTATCAGAGTCAGTCCCACTGTGTCCAGTCCATAGTTCAATGTCACAACCCTCAGCTCATTTTTAATGCTTTTCTCTCTTCATCTCTTTCTTTGTTCTTGTCTTCTTCCCTTCCACACTCGTCCCCTCCTGGGATCTCTGCCCAATGGAGTACAAATACAGAAGTATTTTCTGTGAGTACATATAAAGGCTGAGGCATTTGCTCCTGAGTGCTATCTTTGTCAAAATTTTGTGGCACACAGAATGTTGAACCCTTAGGGCCCTGTCCATTCTGAATGCTAAATTAGGCATCAGGAATGAATGAGCCCTAGATGCCATCTGGAATGTGCCATCCCATCCCCATATATTGGTGACTGGTGAGCGGCTTGTCACATTAACACTGGCTAAGAGTTCCACTCCTGAGTCTGACTCAGAATGGCTGAAGAACAGCTTATCCATGTTTGTGCCTTTTAATCCAGTGCAGGAATCCCAGGAGCCTGATCTCAGAGCCTGTCATGCAGTCAGGATGTCCCAGACAGGTGATTATGAACTCAATATTGCAAATAAGGATCAGGATAAACAAATGCCGAACAGATGTTTATTCAGGGAAGAAATTTACAGCCTAGACAGATGAACACCAGCAATTTCCACCGGATGTTCTCCTGTCATTTTCCAGGCTCTTCCTCCGACTTCCTTCCACAGGTCACTTATGCCCATGGCTCCACCCCTAATGGGCGTGGTCAGTGCCACAAAAGGACTATCTCACTACAGATCAAAATTCTGTATCCTGGTCTGTGCTTTATTAGATGTTCCTCATCTTTTCCCCAACAATGTTGCAACCCAAGATCTTTTCCAGACCAATTCCTGTGATAAAATAACCTGACATGAATATGGTATGAAGATTCTCCCCATCCTACATGTTACATTCCTGTGATAAAATAACTTTAATATTATGAAGAAGACATTGTTTAGTTCATAGCTTCTGCCATCACTGCAAGAAGTGCCCAGTGTGACAGGAAACCTGACAGACAATAAGTAGAAAGAACACAATTACATGGTTGTCCGATGAGGCAGTATGGCTCGATCAATACCTCTTACCACTGAAAAGCTCACAGCTGCACAGCAACTAAACTCATACTTAACTTCCCTGTTAATAAATTCAAAGGGGAGAACCTGGTATCCCACCAAAAGCATCCTAAGAAATATCCTAACACATGCACTCTTCATTATTAATTTTAAAATCGTTATAATGTCGGAAAATCTGCTGTCATGGTATTCTGTCTCTCTAATACACACAAAACATTCACCACGTTCATGTGGAGAGATCCCCCCAAATAACACATGCATGGCCCCAACCCATTCCCAATGTGGGGCCAAGGATCCATGCAGTCTGCCCTTAACAGGGGAGTCACTCAAGACTGGATACCTGTTAACAAACCTAAGTCCCTTCCCATCATTAATGGAGAGCCAGGCCTTTGTCCAATGGAGTGCAACTTTGTAGATAAAATAAATGCCAGGTATTATGGCACCTCTCAAGAGTGCATTCATAATAATCGATCATACTTTACAGTATTCCCCTTTTAAAACTATGAAGGTTAATTTGGAGGAGACTAGGGAACTATCCATCAGGATCTCTACTCCAACAAATATGCTCAGGCTTCACACTTTGCTCCACCTGGAAAACCAGCCTGTTGTGATAAGATAGCACCCATCCGTGTTTCTGATGGTGGGCTGAGAGATCAGGGCAGAGAAATCATAGTCCAGAAAAAATGCAAACCATGATTGACTCTCTGATTCCTCATATGGATTATCATACATTATTACTTCCCAAACCCAGCGGTACAAACAGCAACTCACAAACATCAGATATTCAGTCTGCTACCCATTATCCTTTAAACATTACCAACCCCAGCCTAGCAAAAGACTGCCAGCTATGGTTGACCTTGGGAACCTCCTGGTCCATAGCATTACCTGTGCTTAATGATTCCTTGTTGCCTAATTATGAATTCATGGGGAAGGATAACTTCACACTTTGAGTCTCTTTTAAAGTCCAGCCCACAGGATTTAATAATTCCTCATGGTTTTACAAACATTTTAAGAATGAATGACAGCTTTGATAGAGATGTAGGACAAGCCTCCTTTACCTCTTGCTTTTCAGTGATTAATGTCTCCACAGCTCTATGTGCTGGTTCTGGACAAGTCCTACTTTGTGCAATGACTTAGCTTATTCCTTGCTGCCAGCTAATTGGACAGGATTGGGTGTCCTGACTACCCTCCTTCCAGATATAGAAATAATACCTGGATGTGCCCATCCCAATATGCAGCATGGACTATTTCACTCTGAGGCACAAGAGAGCAGTCTTATTCATTCCAATATTGGTTGGACTTGGTATTTCAGGAGACCTAGCCACAGTTCTGCAGGCATGGGTGTTAGGAACTAGCAGCCAGCTGACCCCCGCCCCAACGATGGGCGGGAGGCTCATGGCAGTGTCATCCCTATGTCAGCTTTACCTGGCTTTACCTGGCAGCCAGAGGACTCAGTTATGCATGAGCAAGTCCCCTTTAAAAGCAAGTGGCTCACACCCCTCTCACTCTCTGCCTCTCTGCCTCTCTGCTTCTCTGCCTCTCTGCTCCTTTGCTCTCTCTTTGCTCTCTCTGTGTTCCCTCTCTCTCTCCTGCTTTTGGTTGGCCACCAGCTACCCCCTCTTTCTCTCCCCTCTCTCAATAAACTCCATGTAGGTGCTGAGTCTCGTGTTTGTGTTTCTTAGGCATAAGTTGCAACAAAAGAACAACAATGGGAATAGCAATAAAATCATACTCCAGGCTGTCTCAACAGCTACTGATGATGTACAGACCATCTAAGTGTCAGTCCAGGACCTCCAGGACCAAGTTGACTCTCTAGCAGTGGTGAACCTACAAAATAGAAGAGGGCTAGACTTACTCACTGCTGACAAGTGAGTTATTTGACTTTACAGCTAAATGCTGCTTTATGCTAACAAATCCAGAATAGTTCTAGACAGAATCAAGAAACATCAAGAAGAGCCCGAGAAACTTTGCAGATGGCTGTTTGATCAACCATCTGGAATGCCTAGAACGGACTCCTGCTTTACCTCCTTCCCCTGCTAGGTCCCATCCTTAGCCTACTTACTCTTTTATGGCTAGGACCTTTTCTGTTAACAAACTGATGTGCCTCATTAAAAATCAAATGCTATAAAAATGCAACCCATACAGGTACATTATCATCACCTTGAAATGGCTGATATGGGAGAAAACTATGATAAACTTTAGCCAATACACAGGTAACCTGTGTGTTGACAAAATGGAGTCATCCTGTCCTTGGAGATCAGGGCTGATTTTCCAATGACGGGCAACAGAGGAGAGACAGAGGTTTTCCTACCCCAATAGCCCCCTAAGACAGGAATGTTCATCACAAGTATTCATTCTCCAATGACAGGTAAGGCTATGCCACATTCCTGATCCAAGAATGTCTCTAACCTAATACAGGCACAGTCCTCTCAAGAACATCCCACTTCATGGCATTTTTTTAAAACTATATTTAAAAGGGGGACCTGTGCAGAACACCAGAGCAAAGTTTGCATCTTAACAGCCATCTTTCCTATTATTCTCTTAGATACTAATATACCAGTAATTTTACATTCTCCTATATTATTCCCTTGTTAAACATTTATTACAATCTGACCCTGAAAGAATCGAAGCTGCATGCTTATCGTATAACAAATTATCTTATACTTAGAACACCGGATTCTGTGGAAGGGACCTTCTCCTTCCTCAAATACTCCATATACTCCACTTTGGCCCATTCCCTCATTTCTCCACCACTTAAACTCTGTGGTTATATTCATTAAATGGGACATATCAGAATACTGTCGTGTTTCCATCTCTTGTGTCTCTTGTTCCCTCCATTCGCCTCCCTCCGGCAGGGTCTCATCCAATAGCAGCAGGTTGAGGTAATTACTAGGATTCTAGCTTGAACAAAATGGATCTGATATCATCTGCCATTAAAACTGATGAGGAATCCAGGTCGGAGGAGCTTCAAACCTCAGGACAGACAAAGGGATCTTTGTAGGTGGTTTGAGCTACATCAGATGTCATGTTGCTGTTGGGTGTCATGGGGTAATGAATCTACCTATTATGGGAAGGTCTGCGCTGGTGATGGCATGCTGGAAACTAGTATGAGTGGGAATCTGTACAAAAAACTCAGAGCTAGATGCTAGACACTAACAGTGTGAGCCTGCCGCATACTGTAATCAATTAGTATGTGTTTGCTAACAACCAGGATGGGTCAGGTCATAAGCATTGTAGATTCTCTCTAATACTTGTAACTTAGAGATGCACAGTTGCTTGTAACTTCGGGATGCCTCACTAATGAAACAGACAACAGGCTGAGTCCCACCACTAAGTAACAGCCTCCAGATGACCATATGCTCTGTAATTTTTCCTGAAACTATAGCACCATGGAGATCTGCCATTAGGAGCTTGGCCTGTATCATCTGTGGCTTCCCTAGGAGTTGAGAGAGACCAATAAAGAAATGTTTGTAACAAAGCAAACAGATCACAAACACCCACAATCAACCAGTTTCTCAGGTTCTTCTCTAGTGCTCAAAAACATAGGATGTACTAACATGGCAGGGTTCAAAAATAAAACTCAAGTGTCTGTCTTGAGCCTGCGCCACAGCTCACAGATACTGCTTTCAGAGTTCATGCAGAGGAAGGGAGAGGGTGCATCTGTCATAAAGTCTGAAACATGGAGAAAGGTAGGTTAGCACCATGAGCTTAGGAATTACAGTGTTCAGCCAAACAGAGCTAGGCTCGAGGCTGAGAATGAGCATGGGGAGCATTTGAGACTGTGTGTAAGTCCATGTTCCCTGATGACCATTGACCAAGGCCAAGTACACTCCCCTCCTTAGACTTCAATTTCTTACCTGGAAGAACCCCCCAAGGTTCTCAATAGGCAGAGTTGGAGCTCTGCCTTGATGCCTTTCCTGCTGGCCAGTTGTTGGTGTGATGTTGGAGCCCCTGGCTCAGAGAAGGAAGAGCATCAGAAGGTGGCATTGTAGTATCAGATATTAACAACCCATGTGCTCTTCACCCTATCTGTTCTCCCAAGTGAAATGAACAAATGAACATCAGACTTGTTTAACTCCTATTACCGAATGTGAAGTTTCCAGGCACGTCCTTGGGTAAGGTAGCATGTTTGCCTAGAAGTTAACAGAGAGGACCAAAACTTTTTGCTGGGATTATTATCCCTTGTCTTGGTGCCCTTCACACAAAGCCCAGATTTGAGTCAAGAACACTCGGCTCAAATCTGAAACAAGCCCTTTCTGCAAGGACCCAAGGGAGGGCAGCCCCAAAGCACAGTGGAACTCTCACACCTTCTGGGGCATGGGAGGCTTTGTGACTATAGAGTGTTATACAAAGCCTATAAATTGTGGTATAAACACAAACTCAGAACTACTTGGAGGGAGAAAACTTCCCACAAGACAGTAATGCCTTCATTTCAGAAACTTCTGAAATGCATATGCAAGACCTCTCCTTGTCGGTAATCTTGGTGGCAAATTATGTCTTGTGATATTAAAAGCTATAGGAAAATACATATTAATGAATATCATGATGTTCATCTTCTCTAGAAACCATGGGCAACAGACTGAGATATTAGTGTGGAGATTAGGATAACAGCCAGAGGATGAATGTCCTCCTCAGTCTAGCCAAAGCCTGCCTTTTAGTGGACAAGCCAAGACACACACACTCACACACACACACACACACACACACACACAGGAGAGAGAGAGAGAGAGAGAGAGAGAGAGAGAGAGAGAGAGAGATTGGTAGGGTGAGGCTCCCTTCTTGTTGCAGAAACCAGTGGATCCCTTGTGACTGAGGGGCAGGGCTGCCCAGTGAACCCTGGACACTTGAGGAATTCACAGCCTGACCTAGAAGACTAGGCAATGGTGAGTGGCAAGGCCTTTAGAAAAGATGTATGTACCTCTGTTGCTCCGGGTTAATGTCAAACAACCTCATGACTCTCCTCTGTTTGGCAGAGAAGCCTTTGGATTTTTTTCTGCTGCTGCTTTGGCTTTTGGCAAGTGAAATATTCCAAGACCTCAGCCTTGCTCTGCAGAAGGCTCTCACAATTTTGTTGACACAAGTGTGGTATGCTCTGCTTCAGGAAGGAACTTACAAGGGCCTCAGCTTGCTGGAGTCCCAGCTCTGAGAAGACTGTGATGTTCACTGTTCTGGTCTCAGACACCACGACCCTCATACCCCATTCCTGAGAGCCACCATCTTTGCCTAGCTTTCTGTCTGTCTAAGTATTTGCTCGACACAGCCAGGGTGGAACAGTAATGCTCATGCTAACTGTGCAACTACCATACTGCTGCCAGGTCAAACACTGACTTCCTGTCCTGCATCTTTGAGGTAACTCTTTCGAGCATTGAAAATCCTTTGTAATGCAAGACTTCTCTAACCCTGTGGGGAAGAGAAGCTTGAGATATGGATTAGCCAGGTCATTAAATGAATCAGGACCACAAGATTAGACTGAAGTGAAAGGGAGCTGGGCTTTTTAGGGAAATGAGCCATTCTGGCACCAGGGGGAAACTGCCCTGGGGCTTCCAGGGGAGGTCAGGAGGGGGAATGGGGACGGTGAGCACCACAGCCCTCTGTCCTTGTTCCTCAATCTGTGGACCCCATGTGGCTGCTCTTTGGGGGGTGTCCTCCACCCCCACTTTCAGTCACAAATATGAGAGCATCTTGGGCATTACTCACTCTCAACAACAGCACATGTAATATTAAGTTTACACGGGTCCTAAGGGAACACTAAGTGAAACTACTTCACAGTTGCATTCAGTCCTGAAACACTCAAGCATCACCTCCTCCCCAGTTGGGGAGCAACAGTCTATTCTTCCCAGAGCAAGCAGGTGCCTCACTTGGCCTTCTTCTGCTGAACCCTGGGTAGTGCTCTTTCCTGAACCTACTGGTTGGGGAATATTATTTTAAGTTGTGTCTTTGTTTATGCTGCATTTGTTTAACTCTGAAGTTGTGTTATTGTGATTTTCTAAAACAGAAGATGTTGTAATAAGGGCTGAAGGCCAATAGCCTGGCTAGAGCAAGGGCAGGTGAGGCTGGCTGGCAGACAGCAGCCATAGAAGGAGAAAGGAGGAAGAGAGGAAGCAAGAGAACAAGGGAGGAGGATGTCATGGCCCAGCCACTCACCGAGCCCAGGAGTAAGAGTGAAATAAGATATAAGTGAAATAAGAGGTAAAAAAAGGAAAAAGCCCAGTGGCAAAAGGTAATTGGGCTAGTTTATAGTTAAATTAAAGACTATCAACAGATCAAGCTCAGGCCAGAAATTCATTATTAAAAATAAGCCCCTGGGTGTGATTCTTGCATTGGGGGTGTGTGCCCCTAGAAAAGTAAGACTAAAACATCAGTTTATACCTCCCTCTTTGCGGGGTTCTTTTCCACTAAGCAGACAGTAAAAACAAATTGAGGCTAACCACCTGCTTTATTTTAACATATCAACAGTAACTGATGCCTACCCTTTTCACAAAGAGGGGGTAAAAGAGCAGAATACACAATTTTTGGGTACTTCAGGGCAGGGATGGCTAAATAGTCCATCAATATCAAGAAAAGAGTTTGAGTTCTTTTAAGTACATATGTGCTCCCCATGGAGAGCATCACCCCTTCCTGGGGGAGCAGAAAGGGGATCAAGGATGGTGGTTGGTGCGGTGGATAGGGAAGAAGTAAGGATGTGGGAACTGGGACTGATATGTGTAGTAAGCTTGTTTCAAATTTAAATTTTAAAAAATCATCAAAGTGGTCCCACTCCATGAGTAAGTAAAATTAAAAGTTTACTGACCTTTCAAAATATTTATTTCATGGACAGTCTCTCTCTCTCTCTCTCTCTCTCTCTCTCTCTCTCTCTCTCTCTCTCTCTCTTGCTTTCTCTCTCACTCTCTGTTTTGTTTGTTTTAATACAGGTTGTATGTCTGTGTAGCCCTGGCTGTCCTAGTACTGAGACAGCCACCTGCCTCTGCCTTCTAAGTTCTGGTATACTTAGTGCTTCTCAAGTAGTTGATTTACAATGACACATAGATTCATATGTTCATAGGTATTTGTACAATTTATTTTAGTCTCATTAACCTTTCTAAGCCATTAGGAATATAGTTATTTTTTTCATGAACATAATAATATTGACTTTGAATCATGCCAAAGGGACACAGCAGGGGTATAAGTCATCACATCACAAGCTTAATCTTCACAGTGTTCTCTCTCTCCTCTAATACTGCTCCAGTGCTTGCTTCCCCTTCCTGACACATCTCTTTTCTGCTCAAGTACCAAGTCCTTTGTTATGTGACACTGGGCCTAGGAAGCTTCTCATATGACAAAGGGTGAACAGCCAGGCAGTGGAGGGGGAGCAGTAGTTATCCATGCAGGCAATGGCCAAGAGAATTTAAAGGCCTAGGATGTACCTCTTCTATTTTTCCTGGTGGCACTTGTCCCTGAGGATGACACACACACACACTCATCCTGACCTCTCTTCAAGTCTAGAGAGTGAGTCAGGAAGATTCACACTCAGGGCCTTGATTGCTTTTGTGTACTGTGAGTCAATTCCCTGGATGTTGTCCTGGGACTCCGTTGTGACAGGTATCCCTGATTCAGCTTCCAGTTTCCGACCATCTATAATGTCATCTGTTCCAATTTTGTGTCTCTCATCTAGGCCTCCCAAGGGCTCCTATGCAGTCTACTTCAGGCCTCACTTACTCCTTCCCTTTCTTCCTTGTGTTCAGCACCTTTCAGCCACCAGCACTCTTTGTTATTTAAATTTCTGCTGTAAAAAGCCCTTATGCTCAAGAAAGAAAATAGGCACTTTGCACACACAGACTTGTTCCAGGGACATCCATGGGCCAAGATCACACTTCCACTTTGAAGCCTTGGGTGACATCATCGAGCCATGTGGGCCTCCAGGGGACATGTGCCTTGGGGTTAGCTCCACAGCCAAGGGAGGGGCGGCCAAAGTGGCTGCTTCTGTGGCTACTGGAGTATGTTTCTCCTGATCTCTCAGTTGTTGTCTCCCCGTGGCTGCCTTAGTCTGTTTGCCCTTCAGGATCAATGGATATTGGAGGCAAGCTGTCATGGAGAGGGCTCTGGTATAAGAGGGACTAGGGAGTCTGAAATGCACCTGAAATAGCTGAGGTAATGGCTGTAGGGAGACTTAAGGAGGTCTTTGTTTGTTTGTTTGTTTGTAGTTTTTCATGACAGGGTTTCTGTGTTTGACAGCCCTGCTCAACCTGAAACTCACTCTGTAGTCCAGGTGGCCTTTAACTCTAAGACCTGCCTGCCTCAGCCTCCTAGGTGCTGGTATTAAAGGCATCTTCCATAACCCTCTGTTATTCATTTTTATTTATTTATTTTTAAGCAAGGGACTCATATGGCCCTGGCAGTTGTAGAATTCATTCACAATATTGTCGTGACCACCTCGACCAGCAAGGAAGACACAATGCTCCGACTGTTTTTAAGCAGTTTTTTCAGGAACCTTGAAAAATCTTCTGACCCCAGGAAAAGCCCACCCACAGCTTAAAAGCTCTCTACACATTATTCGTAGTCACATTGTGTAAAGGTAACAGGATTATACTTCTGTTTCAACTACGAAGTACTTTTATCACCTCATGTAAGGATTTCTTCCATGTTCTGTATGAGTAAAACCAGAGAGTAGCTTTAGTTGGCTTTGGTCTCGGAACTCTTGTTTGTTTGTTTGTTTGTTTTGTTTTGTTTTAATTAGTTTTCCCCTCTGAAGTCAAAATTACCCTGTTTAGCCCAGACACTTACTATGTAGCCTAGGCTGAGCTCAGAAGTGTAATATTCCTGTCTCAGCTTCTGGCATGTGGGAGTATTTAAGGCCTCTCTCACTGCATCCATCCCAGAAAGCATCATTGAGACTGGCAGAGTTAATTTCTGTGGGTGTGTAATGCTAGAGCTGATGGAGAGATCGGTGATTAAGAATGTTACTTTGACTTCCAGGAAAATCAGATCTAAGTTCCCAGCAACCTAAGGTAGACACTTAACAAGGACCGTAACTACAGATCAAGGAGTTAAAACACCTTCCTCCTACTCAGACCTCCTTCCATGGGTCACTTCTGCCCTGTCCACCCTCAATGGGCGTGGTCAGTGCCACAGAAGGACACAAAGTGAATACCCAATATAATTCCCCTTTTAGTCTAAGGCCTGAGGGGGAAAAATGTTGATTAGCAGAGAAGGGAGTTAATGCTTAAAAAAGACAGAGCTAGCTAATAAGAAACTACTACCTGGACAACAGCAGTATATGTAAACAGAGTGCTGGGTGTGTTATTTGGGGTTATGGCAACTGGACAAGACAGGCCAGGCTGTATGTGAAAAACCTACTCCTTACACCACCTTAAAACAAAATATGTGACTATAACTATTTGGGCAGGAAGAATACTTGATTTATAAAAAGGTAGTTAATGAAGACTTTTCTGAGAAGGTGGAATTTGAGATTAGTAGGTTTTGTGCATTTGAGGCAAGCCTTAGTATTGCTGGCCACCACTTTTGATCCAGGAGTTACTATTGGCACTCTTCCTGCCCCATCACAACCCAGAGTTGTCACTCTTCCTGTTATGCTAACACACACCCAGGGAGGAGCTAAACCTAATAAGTCTGTTATTTTCCACTGTGCTGTGAGTCAGTATATAAGCCCACTCCATCCACTCAATAAACACCATTCGGCATTCCAACATTGCCATTGAACAAATAAATAAATAAATAAATCTTTAAGGAACACTAGAAAAATCATGTGAGTATCCTCATGATACTCATTTAATGAAGCTTCCATCCTAAAATGAATCACTGACAAATTATTTTCCATAGCATATAAATGTAGATTATGACATAACGAGGCATACTCCATCCCACAGAATACAAGAATAACTCTATACCAGTTGTCAATCCATTCTAATAAGAAACATTTCATGTGAGTTTAACTAAAATGTATGGGTTTTTGAAAAAAATAATCAACAATAAAATCCATAAAAACAAGGCATAATGATATATTTTGAACTTCTAATCCTTTGAGTTGGGGATCACATAAACTGTATTTTATGCCCACTGCACAAACTACTTACAGAGATTGATGACAACATAGTACTGAAAAGGCCACTGCAAAATCAGGAAGATAGAACATTAACATGCGTAATATTGACTCCTTTAACTTTCTCCAAATGCACAGACCAAGTCATGAAGATGAACCTATAATTCATAGGACTGTAATTCCTGATAGTAATGCATACACCTACAAACAACTGATTTTTATCAAAATATCTAAAATGGTACAATGAAAAAAAGAAAGCATCTTCAACAAATGGTGCTGGCATAATAGGATGGTGACCTGTAGAAGACCTCAAAATAAATCAGGCCACACTGAACTTCTTAGAAGAGAATATAGGAGGTACCCTTGAATGAATTGGTACAGTGACAGCTTCCTGAACTGAACAAAATAGCAAGGATACTAAGATCGACAATTAATAAATGGGACATCGTCAAATTGAGAAGATTCTGTAAGGCAAAGGACACAGTTGACAAGACCACAGACTGGCAAAAGATCTTCACCAAACCCGTATCAGAGAGAGTGCTGGTCTCCAGAGTATACAAAGAACTCAAGAAGCTACTCACCAAAACACCAAATAACCCTATTAAAAATGGGGTACAGAACTGAATAGAGAATTCTCAATGGAGGAATCTAAAATGGCTGAAAGACACTTAAAGTGCTCAACATCCTTAGCCATCAGGGAACTGCAAATCAAAACAACTCTGAGATACCATCTTAATCCTGCCAGAATGTCTAAAATTAGGAACACCAATGACAATTTATGCTGGAGAGGATGTGGAGAAAGTCAAACATTCTTTCACTGACTGTGGGAGTACCAACTTGTACAGCCAATTTGGACATCTGTATGGCGGTTCCTCAGGAAAATGAGAATGAGTCTACCACAGGAACTGGCAATCTCCCTCTTAGGCATATACCAAATTGATCCACATCCATGCAACAAGGACATCTGTACAACTATGTTCATAGCAGCATTATTCATAATAGCAATAACCTGGGAGCAACATAGATGTCCCTCAACTGAAGAATGGGTAAGGAAGATGTGGTACATTTACACAATGGAATACTACTCAGTGGGGGAAATGGAATCTTGAAATTTGCAGGCAAATGGATGGAACTTGAAGTAACCATTGTGAGTGAGGTAACCCACTCACAAAAGAGGAACATGGAATGTACTCACTCATATATGGATTTTATACATAATGCCAAGGACCACCAGTCTATAATCCACACTGCTAGAGAAACTAGGATACATGAGGAACCAAAGAGATTCATGCAAGGTCCCTCATAGAAGGGGAAAGGAACAATATCTCCTGAGCATATAGGGAGTGAGGGTGGGCAGTGAGTGGAGTGCAAGCAAGGACAAAGAGAAGGGGCAGAGAGGAGAACATGTGGGACTAGGAAGATTGACTCAGGAGGATAAGAGAGCAAAAATAAAGGATAACATAAAAAAAGAAAACTATCTATAAGTATTCAGAGACCTACAAGGATGAACCCAACTAATGATCTGAGCAACAGAGGAAAGGCAACCATAAATGTTCTTCCATGATAATGAGATTGATGAGGAACTTATTTGCCATCAGAGAGCCCTCATCTAGTAGCAGATGCAGACACCCACAGCTAAACACTGAATAAAACTGGAATCCAAATGCAGAGAGAGAGGAGTGATAAGAAAATGGGGGCAAGACCAGGCTACAGAAACCCATAGAGACAGCTGACCTGAACAAGGAGGAGCTAATGGATGTCCAGACTTATACCTGGGAAACCAGCATTGTACCAACTCAGACCCCCTGAACATGGGTCTCAGTTAGAAGGTGTGGACTGTCTAAGCGACCTCTGACAGTGGAACCAGGATGTATCCCTGGTTCAGGGAAAAGACTTTGGGAGCACATTGGCCCTGGAGGGATACTCCCTTACCCTAGAGGCAGAAGGGAGGGCCTAGTCCCTACTCCAAATGACTTGACAGATTTTTTTGATCCCTCCTGGAAGGCATCACCTTCTCTATGGGTGGGGACGTGGAATGGGACTGGAGGGAGGGGGATAAAGAGGGTGTGATGGAAGGAAGGAGAGAGACTTGGGGTTGAAGTGTAAAATAAGAGAAAATAATAAATATAGGAAAAATATTTTCTTTTAAAAATCTGGGGGTTTCTTATGGAGAGGTTCGTCCTCTGCTCTCTGATCTACTCATTTCTAGGAATTCCACACATGAGGTAAACTCAAGCACACAGTTTGTAGAAGTGAAGCCTGAGTTCACACTTTCACATGTAAAAAGAAAGGGGGCTGGGGGTAAAGTCTAATGTGAGTGAAATGTGGATTTCATTTCCTAATCATGTGTAAGATTGACTCATTCTGTGTGACACATCCAGTCTGAGAAAGTGAGTTAACAGTTTGAACTCACTCCAGTGTGGCATCTGAAAAGGTCTCTGCTATGTCTTTGTACTGCAGTGTAGAAACTAAAGTCATACTAAAATGAAAATACATTCTCAAACCAAGAAATGACGTCATAGATTTTCTTTCTCTACACACTAACACCCAAGGAATGGGCTCATGGAGGCTCTAGTTTTTCTGAATTAAGGTCATGTCCTGCTACACAGAGAGCTGGTAATAGAGCATGCATCCAGATACTTTGAGCAGCTAGCATCTGTTGGCAGATAGTCTTGGGAAAATTTATCTTTGATACTCAGTACATCTTCTGATTACTACATGCCAAAGACATAATTATCTGTCTGAAAAAGTTACCAATTTTACCTGTTTTGAAACCTATGAAATTATACTAAAAAAATCATGAACATTGTCTATGTTCTCATTGCTCAGGTTCAATAAAGAAAGTTGAAATCGAACATTATCTCTCCTCTGAATTTGACATATGACATATAGACATTGAGAAATAAAACAAGAGTGTCTTTCCAATCAGTGTGATATAATCCAAACTATAGCCTTCTTTCCCTGAAGTATCATTAGAGTCATTGTTTGCCCTCCCCAGACTGTAATACTGGTGGGCCAGTTGAGGGCAGGCAGTGAAGCACTCAGAGACTGTTTCAGGGGACTGGGCTATCTTTAATGCCCATGAGCAACTACTCATATACAGAAGCACAGTATCTGATTTGTTAGTTCATTACTTAGAATGAGTGGTGAGCACTCTCGTACCACCAGGGTGTCTTTGGAGAAAGCACATACAAGAGCCAGAAGAAACAATTGTGTCAATCAAGACACTAGGCACACAATGGGCTTGTGTCTCAGCTAGGCAAGGCCCCTTGTTACTCAATTGGCTACTAGCTGACCTTCCCCAGTTTCCACCCTCATGTGTCATTATTTTCCCAGATAACAAGCATATCCTCTTCACAGAAAGCTTCTCAAGTTCACTATCACAAAATTGTCATAGAACACCCCTGTGGACAACTCAGGACGGAAAGGGTTGGAAACAGAATTGCTTTGCATTACAAATCATTTTCCCAAACTTTATGCATAAATATTTCAATTACAATAAATCGATTGAAAAACCAATATAAAGAAAAAATGTAATTGAATAAAAAAATACATTAGGAAGGAAACAGACATTAAATGAAAAGTAAAAAAGGCTGGCACAATTACATACCTTGAAATTGCTTTCTATTGCTGTGATAAAATATAAGTAGAACCAGCATGGGAAAAAAGGGTTTGTTTCATATAAAAGCTTGTGATTTAGAACCAAAGGAAGCCACTTCAGCAGCTCAATGGAGGAGCCTGAAACAGAAACCAAGGAAGCTCACTGCTCTTTGGCTTCCTCCCTGCCTGAAGCTCAGCTACTTTTTTTGCACAACACAGGCCTTCCTGCCTAGGAATAACAGTACCACCCACAGTGGGCAGGCACTCCTACATCAATTGTGAACCAAGAAAATGTCCCACAGACATGCCCACAGGCCAACATGAAAGAAGCAAATTCTTAATTGGGTGTGAAGTTGACAACCAAGATTAGCCTTCCTAGTGACCCATGGAAAAGGAGTTGGAGGATTTCAGGATATAGGATGTACCATTCCTTTGGAACACCTGTGTTTGCATCTGCTGACTTGGCAGCAGTTAGAGAAGTCAGAAACTAAACACAGATGGGGAACTACAGGTGCTAACCATTTCTGAGTGTTGTATTTCAGACAGGACACTCTGGTCCTTGATAAAGTTCTGTGCTATAGAAGTACTGAGAGCCTAGGGAAAGAACATCTTAAAGCAGCAGAGGATAATTTAATATTTACAGACTCCTAATGTAAATTCTCTAAGAACAGGGAAGTGAGACATGAGTAGTTTGGAATAAACAAGAGATTGAGAGCTGGAGCAAACATTAAGGCCCTGGAGAACAGTAAACTTACACCTGGAATGAATTTGTGTTAATTGTACTTTGTAGTTCCATGAAATTTATCAAAACCTGAACTAAATGAAATTCTTCTGTAATAGAAAAATAAAATCCCCAAGTCAATAATGGGGCAACTTCTCACATGCTCTATAGTCACAGAGATATAGAAATATGAAAAGCATTTGTACTATTTTGAAACAGAGCTAATTCAAATAATATTTTCTGTTTGTTTACTAAAGTAAAAGGATGCATTTGTTCATTTAACTGTAATATGTTTGAGGATAATCCACGAAGAGAGGAAAGAAATAGAAACTGAGAGAAAGAGAGAAAAGAATGAAAACCAGACAAGGAAATTCCACTGCTTACACAGCCTGGAAGTCAGAACCTCTGGATACCTGCCATCTGTCCCATCTAAAAGAAAGAAGGCATGTCTGTTTGAGTGGTAAAAGTTGATTTGTCAAATTCAGATCAGTCGGGAATAACCAAAAAGCCTTGTTGTGAGGAGACATGCTCTTGTCATGAATGTCCGGTTGGGCCCCAGTGATTCTAAATCTAATTTTAAATCAGATGTCGGGAGATGTTATGGCTATCGCAGGTCTCGATCCACTGCCTCTGAATTGGGAATAAGTGGCAGTTTTCTCCTCCTGCTGGATCAGAGAAGGCAGCTGACAGCACACTGAAACACAGTTTTCACAGCCTCAGAGGCCAGAATTCCAACCCTCCCAACTGTCTTTTCCACAGGTACCCGCCCACACCTAACTAAGCATGTGCAGTGCTCCTGGCCTCTGCAAAGACTGGATCTCCACCAAGCTGCAGAGGGTGAGAAATCAGCTCTGCCTGGAGGCTGGAGCCCAGGTGTGTACAGGGTGAATGTGGTGAGGGAGAGAGTGTGAAGGTGGTGGTGGTGGTTGTTAGAGAGTGGAGTGGAGGGTGGTAGTTAGGCTTTTTCTATTTTGAGGGACTGACTGAAAGCCAATTGGCTAGAGGCAGACAAAGGTTGAGGTGGTGAACTCCTTGTTACTGATTAGTTATCTAATTAAGGAAGGAACTATGGTACATTCTCTGGGACCTCCAGCATATGAGACAGGTGATAACACAAGCATAGAACCAAACACAATAAATAACCAACCGACCACAGATGCTAGTTGTCCATGTTATCCTCATTCTGCAACCTGCAGCTCTGCTTTGCCAGTACTTTGTACTGGAGGCCAGAATTTTGGACTTCACCTGCAAAGAACATCCAGAAAGTTCTGTAATTTGTGCCCCTGCATTTTGGAAGGCCCGGAGTAAGCTGGGTATTGTCTGTTAAATAGTGCTGTTTTGTAGAATACCTAAGCCATCCTATGAAGCAAGCACAGGAGAATCACACTCCAAGATCTCAAATGACCCAGAATGAAAAGTGTCTTGAAAACTCTTCAAATAAGATCAATCAGCTTTAAATTTTCAGATTAGGATTGTATAGTTACCAAACACAAGCCAATGTCTCCCCAAACGCCCCCTTCCAGGAAACTTCAAAGGATGACACATTTCTGGTTCCAAACCTTTTGAATGAGAAGAGAAATACTCACTATCTGCTGTCTTCATGCTGTTACATACAGCTTTCTTCTGGGAGAGCACAGAAATAGCTGCCTCTCACATACATGTATCTACCGAAAAGATCCAGAACTGGATAGTGATCTCTCTAATCTGTCACTGGGCAGCTGAGGAACATGTAGCAACATGTATACATGGATGTGGTAAGAGAGGACTCTACTTTCTAATGTGTCAGAAGCTGGAACAGGAATATTACACTTCCGAGCTCAGCCTATGCTACATAGCAAGTTCTGACCTATACATGGTTACTTTGTCTTCAGAGGGGAAAACTAATTTGAAAAAGCAAGAGTTCTGAGACCAAAGCCAGCTAAAGCTACTCTCCCTTTGTACTCCTTAAAAGAGTTGATAAAAGTACTTAGTAGCTGAAACAGAAGTAAACCCCAGACATCATTACACAGCGTGACTTCTAGTAATGCGAATGAATTCTAGGACAGCTAGGGTCATATGAGTCCCTTACTTTAAAATAAAAATAAATAAATAAATAAATGAATAACAGAGGGTTGTGTCAGATGCCTTTAATCCCAGCACACAGGAGGCAGAGGCAGGCAGATTCTGAGTTTGAGGGCACCTGCTCTACAGAGCTTCAAGTCAGGCAGGGCTGTTAAACAGTGGAAAACCTGTCTGAAAAAACTTTAAAAACCAAACAACAAATAAATCAAACCCCTCCAAAGGACTCTGAAACCCTCCCTACAGCCATTACCTCTGCTATTTCAGCTGCATTTCTGCCTCCATAATCCCCACTCTCCCCAGCATCCTCTCTGACAGCTTGCCTCCTATATTCATTTATCCTGACCAGCAGCCCCACTGTTGCAGCCAGGGGGAGACAACAACTGAAGAGATCACAACAAACAGACCCCACCCACCACTGAAGGGGCCACTTTGCCATGGAGCTAAACCCAAGGCACAAGTCTAGCCACAGGCCAAAGCGGCCCTATGACATCATGCAAGGAAATAAATCCAGTCTGGTCCAGGTCTATTGATGACCCTGGAGCAAGTGTGTGTGGGCTGTGCTTACTTTGTTTCTTGGGCACAGAGGATTTTCCAGAGGAAATTTCAACAAGAAAGATCCCTGGTGGCTTAAAGCTGCAGAACACAGCAAAGAAAGGGAAGGAGTGAGTGAGGCTTGAATCAAGTAGACTTCTTGATAGAGCTCCGGAAGCCGGCCGACAATGAAGGGTGAGCTGGAGGACAGACAAGGATTTGAGAAGGGTATGAGTATAGAGGGCCAGGAACGGGAAGCTGAATCAGGATACCTGTCACAACAGAGTCCCAAGACCACTTTCCAGGAATTGGCTCAGAGTGCATAAAAGCAATCAAGACCCAGAGTGTGAAGCCACCCGACTCAATCTCTAGACTAGAATAGATGTCAGGATGAGTGTGTATTATCCCCAGGGGGAACTAGTGTTGCTCAGGAGAACTAGAAGAGTTGAATGCAAGTCCTTTAGCTTGTGCTGGCCCCTGCCTACCTGAATAAGTGCTGCCAAGACCCTGCTCCCTTCCACTGCCTGGCTTTTTCACCCTTCCTCTCATAAAAACCTCCGTAGGTGCATGCAGTATCACAAACCTAAGGCGTTGGTATGTGAGCAGAAAAGAGAAGCAAGGTGAGCACTGCAGCGGTTTAGAGCAGACAAGAAAACACTTTAAAAAATAAGCTCTGTGTCATATTATCAGAGATCAAGTGCTACAGGCATGCCTCAAAGTCAATATTATTATGTATATAAAAGGAAATACTTGATCTTGTGTCCTATGCCTTTGAACCCAGCATCCTATACCACATAAAATAATGAATGAAAAGGTGGTAAGTGATCACAGGGCATTGGTGGGTTCACCAATCCCACACTTGGGGATGCAGCTGCAGGCTAACCTTAGTTCCAGGCCATCCAGGTCTACAGAGTTAGTGCTAGGACATCTATGGCTATGCATTGAAACCCTGTCTTAAAAACCCTGCGTGTGTGTGTGTGTTTGTGTGTGTGTGTGTGTGTGTGTGTGTGTGTGTGTGTTGTGTTATGTAAGGACATATGGATTTGTGAGCATGGGTGTGGGTGTAAATATATGATGAATCAAGCTGAGTTCTTGACCCAGTTGATTGATGAATATGTTGGAATCCAAAGTCTTGGGAGGAATTTTTCACCTGTTAAAATTAGCCTTTAGCTTTTCTGTCAGGGGTTGAAGATTTAGCTTAGTGGTGAGAATGGTTGTGTGGCATGCCCAAGGCCCAGGGACTGATCTCTAAAGCTGAAAACAAAATCCTTTAAATGAAAAGAAGAAGACGAGGGCTGTTGTTCTCTAAGAGCCCTTATGTTGGAACAAAACCATCACTAGACTGGATTGAAAGTTGTGACATCCTCTGCTTCTGACACCTGCAGGACATCGGATGAGTTTTCCAGTTGCTTGCTGATTCTTTTTGTTCATTTATACTTTTTTTTCGTTATTTCATTCTTGCCTATTTGTTTATTTATCTATTTATTTATTATTTGGAGACAGTGTCTCATGTTGTATTCCATGGACTGTCTCAAGCTGGGAGATAATCCTGCCTCTGCCTACTGAGTGCAGGGTTTAAAGGTGTATAGGACCATGGTAAATCATTAATTTATTATTTATTTAGTGTATTTATTTACTTTCATTTCTTGCAACAAGATTCCCTGTGTAGTCCACTGTGTCCTAGAATCACTCTATAGACCTTGCTGGGCTAAAACTCATAGAGTTTAGACTGCCGGTGAGTGGAATTAAAGTTGTGTAACACTACTGCCTGACTATTTTTTTTTATTTATACTTGTTGAATGTTCTCAAAGTTCATGGAGTTCAAGAGGCCTTCGAGCAGGAAATCATGCAGTATAAACTGAAACAGAGTTCTTGGAACAAAGTGAAGATGGCTCATCGGAAGATCTTCCCAACTTACTAGTGAAGATTCATGAGAAGAAAGCCTGGGATGTGACCATCAGAATCTTCCAGAATATCAATAGGAAGGATCATAGTGAGAGGGCAGCAGGAGAGATTGCTGGTGAGTAGGGTCAAGCTTCTTTACCGTGAAGTTTGTGTCATAGTTTTGATACCTCTTGTTCATTCCCAACTTCCATAGGACAGGCAGGTGGGGAA